>NC_069132.1:3771130-4036130 GCF_026914265.1 Mya arenaria
AAAAATTGACGGGTGTAGGTATTAGCTTGCTCATCTTTATCACAATTGTGGGCAGGCCTTAGTAAGTGATTCTTCATTTCATTTTAAGCATCAAAAGGATTTCAAATGAAATTCAATAGCAAATATATAATAACATAGTTAAATATAGTCCTAAATATGTTTTACTGATAGTATATCTATGCTCACATGACTGGAGGGAAGTAGATTCAAATCTTGCTTCTTCTCACTGCAGGGTTTAATGACATGAAGTCAGCGCTAAGTGATTACCTCAAGCATTTCGCGGAGAACGGGAAGGTTGTCCGTGCAGAGGACATACGCGAGTTTTTCACCCAGATGGAGCAACGAAAACGACCATGCCCCAGCATATTTCTGTAAATAGATACATCTCCATGAGAATTGTCTGTTCTAGTTCCGCCAATATACTTTGGCGAAATAAAATGGTTAATGTAAAAATTAGAATTTGAAACCGAAATGGTTTTATTCCAAATGTTTTTAAATGTTGAGTGTTTAAAGAGTGTGACTTTGAAATCTGGAATTTAGAATTTTGTTCAATAGGAAATATTGTTGTGCCAGGGGCCAAGGTTGTACATACATGTTTGAATAAAGATTTTAAAATAGTTTTGAAAAGGCTGCTGGTGCATGCCTGACAATTGTGATACGTTTTTATATCATTTGGTGTTTGAACAAATTTTCAACAAAATATTTTTTTCATTACACTTAACAGTTCAAGTTTTATTGTTTTAAATGTTCGTACATGTTTCATTTTCTCATATTTCTCCTCATCTCTTGCATCATCATCATCATCGTCGTCGTTGTCGTCGACGTCATCATCATATTCATCATCTTTGGCATTTTGTGTTCAATATCGAACCCCATGTGTTTTATATATGCAATTCATTTGAATAAAATTGATGTTGTTTTTTTGATGACTTTGTTTAATACAATGCGTCTTATTAGCTTTATAAAATAGGGTATATGTTGTTTTATAAGCGAATGAGCATATTGGTACATTAAGTACCTCCAACAGGTCCAATCCACTTAAAAAAACAGTGAAGTCTGTAGCGTGCCTGTTTGCTTGACTGTCTGTTGCAAAGTTCATTGCTGCTCTGGGTCACTTTTGCATGAACATACAACATATTGTTAAGATCACTCCCTCTGATGGTTTTCAAGCTGGCCAGTTCATTATGATTTGGCTACGGCAAGTGTTAAACTAAATATAGTAAGCATGCTAATTTTTAATGGTATAAAGAGAGAGATTCTTTATTTCCTCCGATATGAAGAGACCTGACACATTATAATCAGAACATAATACAAAAAAACAAAGAACAAAAGTTTACATAAATTATACACAACAAACAAATACATCAGATAAGAAGGTTAACTATAAATAATACATCTAGTAATACTGTATGATAACTATGCATCTATACATGTACTAATATAGTGAATGAAACATAGTTCTGTAATTTCATTTACCTTTCCCCATTCTACGACGTCTAATTGTTATTGATTTGTTTACATATATTATAATTTCTTGTTTATGTTTTGAATTTCTACCGTGCTAGCCCAAAATAACCTAAACTACGAAAAGCGAACGTTTAGGTCATATTCACGGGAGTTATTTATTTGTTGTATCCGTATTTATACATGATCCTAATGTACTTCAGTGCCGCTTTGAAAGCATTGACTCTAACTGTGTCCTCTATAGAAAGCTGCGGAAAACCAGTTAAAAGTTCGATTAAATTGCTCATCGGGTTTAAGATGACTGAAATCAAGGAAAACTTTGGCACTAAGACATTTACACAACGCTATCCATAAATCTTCTCTAGAAGAGCTCGAGATTTTACAAAACATTAATTTGTGTAAAACCATTAAATTATTGTGTTCTGTAACTATTTCACATTCATGGCATTTGGACACAAAACATCTTGAAAAAATATTTACTAATAACAAGCATAGCAGTCCTACAATGTTTCAGTTGGTCTCTATACATGTTATTTAACTGCCACATTACACAAGGTTCATATTCACAATGGATAGACTTAAACAATCGTAGGTTCATATCGTTTTCCTGTGATATTTTGTAATCGGCTACAACACGATTCTTGATAGATTTATTTACAGTAGATCTGCACCTATCATGACTGAAAATTGCTCTGGAAGTGGCATAATAAATGTTTTAGTTTATATTTGCCTAAGATTCTGTAAATGTCCGGAATAAATCCTGTTACTGCACTTGGTTCACGGATCCTTTATACCACCGACGCTTGTTTTACGTAATGTACTATTGGATGTATATATTCACGTACAGTACTGTAGGACGTAAATGTTGTAACGTAAGCGTGACATGTACCGTGCATTTCGCGATGGTTGGTGTAAAATCACTTAGATAATAACGCCTGTTATAATTGCCGCTGATTATTTTCAGCATTCCATTTTATGAATTTATCCATATGTATATACAAAACTATCTTTTGGTGAAATCACATAATCAAATATGGGTATCTAGTATGTTTTATAATTATTTATCAGATTAATGTTGTTGATCGGTCTTCATACTGCTAGCCGGAAATGTTAGAAGTTGTTTAAACTATTAACGTATTGTTTTCTTGTTCTTATACAATTTGAATAAGAATAACACATTGTGTTCAAATGCATTATACTGAGATAAAAACAAGTGCGTCGGCCGGGAATCGAACCCGGATCGACTGCTTGGAAGGCAACCATGCTAACCTTTACACCACCGACGCTTGCTGTATACCATTTACTATATCCAGTATACAACGTTTACGTACTGTATGACGTAGACGTTAACGTACTCTAGGACGTATTTTTATTGTAACGTAAGCGTGAAATGTACCATGTGTCCCGCAGCGGCCGGGGAATAATCGCTAAGATAATAACGCGCTATTATCTAGTTAACCAGTTAATAAGTTACTAAGTGGATTTCGCAAACCATAACTAGATAACCACTTACTGCTAAAAGCCAATATTGAATTTGTAGATAAGCGGTAACACGAATCTTATCTAGTTAACCAGTTATTATGTTACCTTTTAAGTGGAATTCGTCAACCATAATTAGTTGACCGGTAAATGTTGTACAGCTTAAAAAGGTAACAGGTGGCAGTTCTTGGCACTTTGAAGCGAATTTTCACTAGATAGCTAGATAATTATGGCGAAAATTTAGTGGTTAACTCGAAACAATTCGCGAACGCTATCAGGTTATTTTACGGCAGTTATATGCCACCATATTATACAGTTTTATTGCGTTCAAAAGCATTAACTACACTAAAAACAAATGCGTCGACCGGGAATCGAACCCGGGTGAGTGCATGGGAGCAATTCAAACTGATTCTTTTAGTAAACTTAGTTTTGTTATAGGCTTTTATATAGTCAGAGTTTCTCTTTTTAAAGAGTTTTTATAAAACAAAGTTCTTTCCGGGTATAGATGATCAGTGAAACAGGGGTATTTTTATCAAGTGGTACATGCTGTCCCGTCGGCAGCGTGCGCGCGGACCGATTCATTGTTTTCACCTTTTGTTTCAGCTATATTTTGCATTGATAGTGTGCTTGAAAAGATCATTATGAGAGTGCCCTTAAAACATGTCGACGGTAACATACAACAGATCACAGGTCAAACAGCAATTTCGCTTAAAAACTATGTTCAACATCAAAACAAGTGCGTCGGCCGGGAATCGAACCCGGATCGACTGCTTGGAAGGCAACCATGCTAACCTTTACACCACCGACGCTTGTTGTCGATTGCGTACTATATTTAGCATACAACGTTTACGTACTATAGGACGTATACGTTAACGTACTCTAGGACGTATTTATATTGTAACGTAAGCGTGACATGTACCATGCGTCCCGCAGCGGCCGGGGAATAATTGCTAATATAATAACGCGCTATAAATGCCACTGAAATACGATTTTTTCAGCATTCTGTTTTGATTTTTATATGAAATGTTTCTAAACAAAACTGTACCTTTCGATTAAATCACATTATCAAATAGTTGTATCTATTTATAATCATTATTATTATTATTATTATTATTATTATTATTATTATTATTATTATTGTTTATGAGATAACTGATATTGATAATTCTTAATACTGCTAGCCGGAAAGGTCAGGAGTTGTTTACACTATTTAGGTATTGCATTCTTGTTGATATATGATAATGATCGCGAAAGTTAAGTGGTAAACACGAAACAATTCGCGATTATCTTACGGCAGTTATATGCCACGAATCGTATCTAGTTAACCAGTTAGTAAGTTTCTAAGTGGAATTCGCAAATCATAACTAGATAACCACTTGCTGCTAAAAGCCAAAAATGCATTGGTAAACAAGTGGTAACACGAGTCTTATCTAGTTAACAAGTTATTTTGTTACTTATTAAGTGGAATTCGCAAACCATAACTAGTTAACTTATTAATGGTGTACAGCTAAAAAGGTAAGAGGTGGCAGTTCTGGGCACTTTCAAGCCAGGTTTTAGTCTTATGATATTGATCTTACCAAAAAGGTTTCGCGAATTTTAACTAGATAACTAGATAATTATCGCGAAAATTAATTTGTTAACACGAAACAATTCCCGAACGCTATCAGGATATTTTACGGCAGTTATATGCCACCATATTATACAGTTTTGTTGCGTTCAAAAGCATTAACTAAACTAAAACAAATGCGTCGGCCGGGAATCGAAGCCGGGTGACTGCTCGGAAGGCAGTAATTGCTAGTCTTAACACCAACGAGAAACGGGGGGCCGCACGAAAGGGGATGTCCTCACAACATGACAGAGAGCAACAAGTTCTAAACTCAATGAATAGGGTCCAGCAGATAGAGATGGTCCAAGGTAAAACAAAATATGGAATGGGATTTGTCTGTTTTTGAAGGGAAAAAATATGGCATTGTCCCACAAGGGTGTCAATACTGTCATATTTTTTTTAACAAAAACGAAGATGTGTTAATGGACAATTTTAAAATATTTTCATATCAGCCTTGATAAACTGGTTTCAATGGCAATGTATTTAATTTGGAGCAATCACTCTGGTTAAAATATCAATTTTGTTGTGTTGTGCGTTATTCTAGTCTATAGAGTCATGCTCCATGATTAACTGAGAAAAATTGACGGGTGTAGGTATTAGCTTGCTCATCTTTATCATAATTGTGGGCAGGCCTTAGTAAGTGATTCTTCATTTCATTTTAAGCATCAAAAGGATTTCAAATGAAATTCAATAGCAAATATATAATAACATATTTAGATATAGTCCTAAATATGTTTTACTGATAGTATATCTATGCTCACATGACTGGAGGGAAGTAGATTCAAATCTTGCTTCTTCTCACTGCAGGGTTTAATGACATGAAGTCAGCGCTGAGTGATTACCTGAAGCATTTCGCGGAGAACGGGAAGGTTGTCCGTGCAGAGGACATACGCGAGTTTTTCACCCAGATGGAGCAACGAAAACGTCAGAAGACTGACCATGCCCCAGCACATTTCTGTAGATAGATACATCTCCATGAGAATTGTCTGTTCTAGTTCCGCCAATATACTTTGGCGAAATAAAATGGTTAATGTTATAATTAGAATTTGAAACCGAAATGGTTTTATTCCAAATGTTTTTAAATGTTGAGTGTTTAAAGAGTGTGATTTGAAATCTGGAATTTAGAATTTTGTTCAATAGGAAATATTGTTGTGCCAGGGACCAAGGTTGTACATACATGTTTGAACAAAGATTTTAAAATAGTTTTGAAAAGGCTGCTGGTGCATGCCTGACAATTGTGATACGTTTTTATATCATTTGGTGTTTGAACAAATTTTCAACAAAATATTTTTTCATTACACTTAACAGTTCAAGTTGTATTGTTTTAAATGTTCGTACATGTTTCATTTTCTCATATTTCTCCTCATCTCTTGCATCATCATCATCGTTGTCGTCGACGCCATCATCATATTCATCATCTTTGGCATTTTGTGTTCAATATCGAACTCCATGTGTTTTATATATGCAATTCATTTGAATAAAATTGATGTTTTTTTTTTATGACTTTGTTTAATACAATGCGTCTCATTAGCTTTATAAAATAGGGTATATGTTGTTTTATAAGCGAATGAGCATTTTGGTACATTAAGTACCTCCAACAGGTCCAATCCACTTAAAAAAACAGTGAAGTCTGTAGCGTGCCTGTTTGCCTGACTGTCTGTTGCAAAGTTCATTGCTGCTATGGGTCACTTTTGCATGAACATACAACATATTGTTAAGATCACTCCCTCTGATGGTTTTCAAGCTAGCCAGTTCATTATGATTTGGCTACGGCAAGTGTTAAACGAAATATAGTAAGCATGCTAATTTTTAATGGTACAAAGAGAGAGATTCTTTATTTCCTCCGATATGAAGAGACATGACACATTATAATCAGAACATAATACAAAAAAACATATAGAACAAAAGTTTACATAAATTATATACAACAAACAAATATATCAGATAAGAAGGTTAACTATAAATAATACATCTAGTAATACTGTATGATAACTATGCATCTATACATGTACTAATATAGTGAATGAAACATAGTTTTGTAATTTCATTTACCTTTCCCCGTTCTACGACGTCTAATTGATATTGATTTGTTTACATATATTATAATTTCTTGTTTATGTTTTGAATTTCTACCGTGCTAGCCCAAAATAACCTAAACGACGAAAAGCGAACGTTTAGGTCATATTCACGGGAGTTATTTATTTGTTGTATCCGTATTTATACATGATCCTAATGTACTTCAGTGCCGCTTTGAAAGCCTTGACTCTAACTGTGTCCTCTATAGAAAGCTGCGGAAAACCAGTTAAAAGTTCGATTAAATTGCTCATCGGGTTTAAGATGACTGAACTCAAGGAAAACTTTGGCACTAAGACATTTACACAACGCTATCCATAAATCGTCTCTAGAAGAGCTCGAGATTTTACAAAACATTAATTTGTGTAAAACCATTAAATTATTGTGTTCTGTAACTATTTCACATTCATGGCATTTGGACACAAAACATCTTGAAAAATATTTACTAATAACAAACATATCAGTCCTACAAATTTTCAGCTAGACTCTATACATGTTACTAAACTGCCACATTACACAAGGTTCATATTCACAATGGATAGACTTAAACAATCGTAGGTTCATATCGTTTTCCTGTGATATTTTGTAATCGGCTACAACACGATTCTTGATAGATTTATTTACAGTAGATCTGCAGCTATCATGACTCGGAAAATTGCTCTGGAAGTGGCATAATAAATGTTTTAGTTTATATTTGCCTAACATTCTGTAAATGTCCGGAATAAATCCTGTTACTGCACTTGGTTCACGGATCCTTTATACCACCGACGCTTGTTTTACGTAATGTACTATTGGATGCATATATTCACGTACAGTACTGTAGGACGTAAATGTTGTAACGTAAGCGTGACATGTACCGTGCATTTCGCGATGGTTGGTGTAAAATCACTTAGATAATAACGCCTGTTATAATTGCCGCTGATTATTTTCAGCATTCCATTTTATGAATTTATCCATATGTATATACAAAACTATCTTTCGGTGAAATCACATAATCAAATATGGGTATCTAGTATGTTTTATAATTATTTATCAGATTAATGTTGTTGATCGGTCTTAATACCGCTAGCCGGAGATGTTAGAAGTTGTTTAAACTATTAACGTATTGTGTTCTTGTTCTTATACAATTTGAATAAGAATAACACATTGTGTTCAAATGCATTATACTGAGATAAAAACAAGTGCGTCGGCCGGGAATCGAACCCGGATCGACTGCTTGGAAGGCAACCATGCTAACCTTTACACCACCGACGCTTGTTGTCGATTACGTACTATTTCCAGCAAACTACTTTTATGTACTATAGTATAGGACGTTGACGTTAACGTACTCTAGGACGTATTCATATTGTTTCGTAAGCGTGACATGTACCATGCGTCCCGCAGCGGCCTGGAAATAATTGCTAATATAATTACGCGCTATTATTGCCGCTGAAATACGATTTTTTCAGCAATCTGTTTTGATTTTTTATATAAAATGTTACTATACACAACTGTACCTTTCGATGAAATCAAATTATCAAATAGTTGTATCTTTTTATTATTATTATTGTTTATGAGATAACTGATATTGACCGTGCTTAATACTGCTAGCCGGAAAGGTCAGGAGTTGTTTACACTATTAAGGTATTGCATTCTTGTTCTTATATGATAATGATCGCGAAAGTTAAGTGGTAAACACGAAACAATTTGCGATTATCTTACGGCAGTTATATGCCACGAATCTTATCTAGTTAACCAGTTAGTAAGTTTCTAAGTGGAATTCGCAAATCATAACTAGTTTACCTGTTTATGTTGAACAGCCCAAAAAGGTAACAGGTGGCAGTTCTTGGCACTTTCAAGCCAGGTTTTAGTCTTATGATATTTATGTTATCGAAAAAGTTTCGCGAATTTTAACTAGATAGCTAGATATTTATGGCGAAAATTTAGTGGTTAGCTCGAAACAATTCGCGAACGCTATCCGGTTATTTTACGGCAGTTATATGCCACCATATCATACAGTTTCATTGCGTTGAAAAGCATTATACTTAATTAAAACAAGTGCTTCGGCCTGGAACCGAAGCCGGGTGACTGCTTGGAAGGCAGTAATTGCTAGTCTTAACACCAACGAGAAACGGGGGCCGCACGAGAGGGGATGTCCTCACAACATGACAGAGAGCAACAAGTTCTAAACTCAATGAATAGGGTCCAGCAGATAGAGATGGTCCAAGGTAAAAAAACATATGGAATGGGATTTGTCTGTTTTTGAAGGGAATAAATATGGCATTGTCCCACCAGGGTGTCAATACTGTCGTATTTTTTTTTTAACAAAAACGAAGATGTGTTAATGGACAATTTTAAAATATTTTCATATCAGCCTTGATAAACTAGTTTCAATGGCAATGTATTTAATTTGGAGCAATCACTCTGGTTAAAATATCAATTTTGTTGTGTTGTGCGTTATTCTAGTCTATAGAGTCATGCTCCATGATTAACTGAGAAAAATTGACGGGTGTAGGTATTAGCTTGCTCATCTTGATCACAATTGTGGGCAGGCCTTAGTAAGTGATTCTTCATTTCATTTTAAGCATCAAAAGGATTTCAAATGAAATTCAATAGCAAATATATAATAACATAGTTAAATATAGTCCTAAATATGTTTTACTGATAGTATATCTATGCTCACATAACTGGAGGGAAGTAGATTCAAATCTTGCTTCTTCTCACTGCAGGGTTAAATGACATGAAGTCAGCGCTGAGTGATTACCTGAAGCATTTCGCGGAGAACGGGAAGGTTGTCCGTGCAGAGGACATACGCGAGTTTTTCACCCAGATGGAGCAACGAAAACGACCATGCCTCAGCATATTTCTGTAGATAGATACATCTCCATGAGAGTTGTCTGTTCTAGTTCCGCCAATATACTTTGGCGAAATAAAATGGTTAATGTAATAATTAGAATTTGAAACCGAAATGGTTTTATTCCAAATGTTTTTAAATGTTGAGTGTTTAAAGAGTGTGACTTTGAAATCTGGAATTTAGAATTTTGTTCAATAGGAAATATTGTTGTGCCAGGGGCCAAGGTTGTACATACATGTTTGAACAAAGATTTTAAAATAGTTTTGAAAAGGCTGCTGGTGCATGCCTGACAATTGTGATACGTTTTTATATCATTTGGTGTTTGAACAAATTTTCAACAAAATATTTTTTTCATTACACTTAACAGTTCAAGTTTTATTGTTTTAAATGTTCGTACATGTTTCGTTTTCTCATATTTCTCCTCATCTCTTGCATCATCATCATCATCGTCGTCGTTGTCGTCGACGTCATCATCATATTCATCATCTTTGGCATTTTGTGTTCAATATCGAACCCCATGTGTTTTATATATGCAATTCATTTGAATAAAATTGATGTGTTTTTTTATGACTTTGTTTAATACAATGCGTCTTATTGTTTTATAAAATAGGGTATATGTTGTTTTATAAGCGAATGAGCATATTGGTACATTAAGTACCTCCAACAGGTCCAATCCACTTAAAAAACATTGAAGTATGTAGCGTGCCTGTTTGCTTGACTGTCTGTTGCAAAGTTCATTGCTGCTCTGGGTCACTTTTGCATGAACATAAAACATATTGTTAAGATCACTCCCTCTGATGGTTTTCAAGCTGGCCAGTTCATTATGATTTGGCTACGGCAAGTGTTAGACTAAATATAGTAAGCATGCTAATTTTTAATGGTACAAAGAGAGAGATTCTTTATTTCCTCCGATATGAAGAGACATGACACATTATAATCAGAACATAATACAAAACAACATATAGAACAAAAGTTTACATAAATTATACACAACAAACAAATACATCAGATAAGAAGGTTAACTATAAATAATACATCTAGTAATACTGTATGATAACTATGCATCTATACATGTACTAATATAGTGAATGAAACATAGTTTTGTAATTTCATTTACCTTTCCCCGTTCTACGACGTCTAATTGATATTGATTTGTTTACATATATTTTAATTTCTTGTTTATGTTTTGAATTTCTACCGTGCTAGCCAAAATAACCTCAACTACGAAAAGCGAACGTTTAGGTCATATTCACGGGAGTTATTTATTTGTTGTATCCGTATTTATACATGATCCTAATGTACTTCAGTGCCGCTTTGAAAGCCTTGACTCTAACTGTGTCCTCTATAGAAAGCTGCGGAAAACCAGTTAAAAGTTCGATTAAATTGCTCATCGGGTTTAAGATGAACTCAAGGAAAACTTTGGCACTAAGACATTAACACAACGCTATCCATAAATCGTCTCTAGAAGAGCTCGAGATTTTACAAAACATTAATTTGTGTAAAACCATTAAATTATTGTGTTCTGTAACTATTTCACATTCATGGCATTTGGACACAAAACATCTTGAAAAATATTTACTAATAACAAGCATAGCAGTCCTACAATGTTTCAGTTGGTCTCTATACATGTTATTTAACTGCCACATTACACAAGGTTCATATTCACAATGGAAAGACTAAAACAATCGTAGGTTCACATCGTTTTCCTGTGATATTTTGTAATCGGCTACAACACGATTCTTGATAGATTTATTTACAGTAGATCTGCAGCTATCATGACTCTGAAAATTGCTCTGGAAGTGGCATAATAAATGTTTTAGTTTATATTTGCCTAACATTCTGTAAATGTCCGGAATAAATCCTGTTACTGCACTTGGTTCACGGATCCTTTATACCACCGACGCTTGTTTTACGTAATGTACTATTGGATGTATATATTCACGTACAGTACTGTAGGACGTAAATGTTGTAACGTAAGTGTGACATGTACCGTGCATTTCGCGATGGTTGGTGTAAAATCACTTAGATAATAACGCCTGTTATAATTGCCGTGGATTATTTTCAGCATTCCATTTTATGAATTTATCCATATGTATATACAAAACTATCTTTCGGTGAAATCACATAATCAAATATGGGTATCTAGTATGTTTTATAATTATTTATCAGATTAATGTTGTTGATCGGTCTTAATACTGCTAGCCGGAAATGTTAGAAGTTGTTTAAACTATTAACGTATTGTGTTCTTGTTCTTATACAATTTGAATAAGAATAACACATTGTGTTCAAATGCATTATACTGAGATAAAAACAAGTGCGTCGGCCGGGAATCGAACCCGGATCGACTGCTTGGAAGGCAACCATGCTAACCTTTACACCACCGACGCTTGTTGTCGATAACGTACTATTTCCAGCAAACTACTTTTATGTACTATAGTATAGGACGTTGACGTTAACGTACTCTAGGACGTATTCATATTGTTACGTAAGCGTGACATGTACCATGCGTCCCGCAGCGGCCGGGGAATAATTGCTAAGATAATAACGCGCTATAAATGCCGCTGAAATACGATTTTTTCAGCATTCTGTTTTGATTTTTATATGAAATATTTCTAAACAAAACTGTACCTTTCGATTAAATCACATAATCAAATAGTTGTATCTATTTATTATTATTATTATTATTATTATTATTATTATTATTATTGTTGTTGTTTATGAGATAACTGATATTGATCGTTCTTAATACTGCTAGCCGGAAAGGTCAGGAGTTGTTTACACTATTAAGGTATTGCATTCTTGTTGATATATGATAATGATCGCGAAAGTTAAGTGGTAAACACGAAACAATTTGCGATTATCTTACGGCAGTTATATGCCACGAATCGTATCTAGTTAACCAGTTAGTAAGTTTCTAAGTGGAATTCGCAAACCATAACTAGATAACCACTTGTTGCTAAAAGCCAAAAATGCATTGGTAAACAAGTGGTAACACGAGTCTTATCTAGTTAACAAGTTATTTTGTTACTTATTAAGTGGAATTCGCAAACCATAACTAGTTAACTTATTAATGGTGTACAGCTAAAAAAGGTAAGAGGTGGCAGTTCTGGGCACTTTCAAGCCAGGTTTTAGTCTTATGATATTGATCTTACCAAAACGGTTTCGCGAATTTTAACTAGATAACTAGATAATTATCGCGAAAATTAATTTGTTAACACGAAACAATTCCCGAACGCTATCAGGATATTTTACGGCAGTTATATGCCACAATATTATACAGTTTGTTGCGTTCAAAAGCATTAACTAAACTAAAACAAATGCGTCGGCCGGGAATCGAAGCCGGGTGACTGCTCGGAAGGCAGTAATTGCTAGTCACCAACGAGAAACGGGGGGCCGCACGAAAGGGGATGTCCTCACAACATGACAGAGAGCAACAAGTTCTAAACTCAATGAATAGGGTCCAGCAGATAGAGATGGTCCAAGGTAAAAAAAAATATGGAATGGGATTTGTCTGTTTTTGAATGGAAAAAATATGGCATTGTCCCACCAGGGTGTCAATACTGTCATATATTTTTTTAACAAAAACGAAGATGTGTTAATGGACAATTTTAAAATATTTTCATATCAGCCTTGATAAACTGGTTTCAATGGCAATGTATTTAATTTGGAGCAATCACTCTGGTTAAAATATCAATTTTGTTGTGTTGTGCGTTATTCTAGTCTATAGAGTCATGCTCCATGATTAACTGAGAAAAATTGACGGGTGTAGGTATTAGCTTGCTCATCTTTATCATAATTGTGGGCAGGCCTTAGTAAGTGATTCTTCATTTCATTTTAAGCATCAAAAGGATTTCAAATGAAATTCAATAGCAAATATATAATAAAATATTTAGATATAGTCCTAAATATGTCTTACTGATAGTATGTCTATGCTCACATGAGTGGAGGGAAGTAGATTCAAATCTTGCTTCTTCTCACTGCAGGGTTTAATGACATGAAGTCAGCGCTGAGTGATTACCTGAAGCATTTCGCGGAGAACGGGAAGGTTGTCCGTGCAGAGGACATACGCGAGTTTTTCACCCAGATGGAGCAACGAAAACGTCAGAAGACTGACCATGCCCCAGCACATTTCTGTAGATAGATACACCTCCATGAGAATTGTCTGTTCTAGTTCCGCCAATATACTTTGGCGAAATAAAATGGTTAATGTTATAATTAGAATTTGAAACCGAAATGGTTTTATTCCAAATGTTTTTAAATGTTGAGTGTTTAAAGAGTGTGATTTTGAAATCTGGAATTTAGAATTTTGTTCAATAGGAAATATTGTTGTGCCAGGGGCCAAGGTTGTACATACATGTTTGAACAAAGATTTTAAAATAGTTTTGAAAAGGCTGCTGGTGCATGCCTGACAATTGTGATACGTTTTTATATCATTTGGTGTTTGAACAAATTTTCAACAAAATATTTTTTTTCATTACACTTAACAGTTCAAGTTTTATTGTTTTAAATGTTCGTACATGTTTCATTTTCTCATATTTGTCCTCATCTCTTGCATCATCATCATCATCGTCGTCGTTGTCGTCGACGTCATCATCATATTCATCATCTTTGGCATTTTGTGTTCAATATCGAACCCCATGTGTTTTATATATGCAATTCATTTGAATAAAATTGATGTTGTTTTTTTGATGACTTTGTTTAATACAATGCGTCTCATTAGCTATAAAATAGGGTATATGTTGTTTTATAAGCGAATGAGCATATTGGTACATTAAGTACCTCCAACAGGTCCAATCCACTTTAAAAAAACAGTGAAGTCTGTAGCGTGCCTGTTTGCCTGACTGTCTGTTGCAAAGTTCATTGCTGCTATGGGTCACTTTTGCATGAACATACAACATATTGTTAAGATCACTCCCTCTGATGGTTTTCAAGCTGGCCAGTTCATTATGATTTGGCTACGGCAAGTGTTAAACTAAATATAGTAAGCATGCTAATTTTTAATGGTATAAAGAGAGAGATTCTTTATTTCCTCCGATATGAAGAGACATGACACATTATAATCAGAACATAATACAAAAAAACATATAGAACAAAAGTTTACATAAATTATATACAACAAACAAATATATCAGATAAGAAGGTTAACTATAAATAATACATCTAGTAATACTGTATGATAACTATGCATCTATACATGTACTAATATAGTGAATGAAACATAGTTTTGTAATTTCATTTACCTTTCCCCATTCTACGACGTCTAATTGATATTGATTTGTTTACATATATTTTAATTTCTTGTTTATGTTTTGAATTTCTACCGTGCTAGCCCAAAATAACCTCAACTACGAAAAGCGAAAGTTTAGGTCACATTCACGGGAGTTATTTATTTGTTGTATCCGTATTTATACATGATCCTAATGTACTTCAGTGCCGCTTTGAAAGCCTTGACTCTAACTGTGTCCTCTATAGAAAGCTGCGGAAAACCAGTTAAAAGTTCGATTAAATTGCTCATCGGGTTTAAGATGACTGAACTCAAGGAAAACTTTGGCACTAAGACATTAACACAACCACGGCGGGGAATCCACGTGACCAAATGGTAGGTTTCAGTGCCAGATGGCTTCACCAAAACGCTCGACTCGAGCCGAAAATCAAGACAATACATATAATTATAATAGTTTCTTTATTTTTTAACATAGCCTATCATATGCCCACCTACCTAGTGTGTATTAACATATCCATGTTTTCCATGAAACTTTAACCGTTCTCGAGAACACTTCTGCAATGATTCCAAAATATACGAAATCCGACTGGTAGGTTACAGTTCCATTTATCATTTTCGCTCGGATTTAGCAAAAAATGAGGTTGTAATTTGGGAAAATCGCAAAAAACACTTAAGTTTTGTTTAAACATAACAGGCATATTCATTTGGCAACGAATATTTTAATGATTTTAAAAGATATGAGCACAAAAAGAAAATGATAGGTTGCAGCTCCGATTTTTGAAGAGATAGGTTGCAGTTCCATATATAGGTTGTCGTCTGGACTGCAAATTATGTAATGTGATTGTATCACTGATATTGTATACAAGCATGGAGGAATTGAAATGTGACAAACTGTTTTTATTTTTATGAATTAAAGATATATATAGGATTATTGAATAATATTACGTTTAATATATAAATAAATGTTAAACATCCTGATATTATATACACGTCGTATATATAATATCAGGATGTTTAACATTTTTATGTATTTACTGCCGATATATTATTATGTGAAGTATTATGGATACAACTTTTCTACCACCTCAGAAAAGTACATCCAATAATTTAACCATGCTAGATATTCTTATCTTGCCCACGGGCAAAGATAAAATGCCCGTATGGAACTCCTTTTTAATGGTCACCACATTGTAATTACCTCCCTTGTTGAAGACTGTCGTCTGTAGCATCATGGAAACCTTGTCTTGTGGCAATATTTAGAATGCTAGATAATTATTTCTCGCTTCGAATGTCACCAAAAAACACTTTTCACGCACCATTCAAGAAATAATGGTTCACTCTCCTTAGAACTATTTAAAGACCGATTTTACTATTGATTTAATCGGAATCACTGCGCGCATATCCATGACAACCACGAATTATCTCATATTCATTCGACATTATTTTCACTATGCACAAAAGAGTTCCAGCAAAAAACTCATTTTTACTTAATTATTTTTAACTGAGGTGGGAGAAAAAGCATCTACCATAGCCACTCGCGGATGAAAGGTTAAACCTCGTTTCCGCAAAACACCCTACGCTCGGGTCGGAATGAACCTATCTTACACTCTCGGCCATGGAAGAAACTTTTAATCTTTATCCTGATCAAGTGTTAAAGATTTCTTTAGTTGAAGTTACCTTTAGGTTAACACAAGGTTTAATAAATAAAAAATACCAATCACTTGTTTGGTATTTGTTCATTTAAACAAGGGTGGTCTCAATTGGTCCGAAGTTGTTCAACACGGCGCATTAATCGAAAGCTAACTCTTCAATATCTTACATCATATTTTTTTCTAGTACTGATATTGAGTCAGGTAATGCATGTTCATGACACGGAAGGATTATAACAGCGACGAATGTAGTTTTATAATTAAACAATGGAGGAATAAGCAAGGTTTAAACCACATCATCCTGCGATTAAACAATATTTTTACATATAAAATGCATGTTGACATTGAAAACCAGTCGAGTTTAATTCGTTGATCTTGTTCAAACGCAAGCAACAAAGTTAAACGTTATACTTAACTAAAATGACAAACATTGCCTTTCATGAGTTCTGCTTACATGAACTGGTGACCAAATATGTATTATAAAAGTTTTATGAATATTTACAAACACAATACAAATTTGATAGTACATAGTAATGAAAGAAAGTCACAGTAACATAAATTGCGACAAGTTTGTTTTATACGCATTAAGTTGGTCTCGTTTATAATTTATTATTTAGCCGCTGCATACAAGTCTGATCTTACAAACGATTAAAAACAATGATAATGCATCGGCTAAAATCAATAGACTGTTTCCTATTAATTTAAGCAATATTTCTTCGAAAGCGAAATAGAAATAGCTGTTTAAGAATTAGCTCATTTTGTCGAGTGGCATTGTCATTGGTGAAGTGCTCGCATCTAAATGCGTCTTAGTTTAATACATCATTGTATAATTTAGCACAGTTCATAAGGAAGTCCGGGTATAATTGTACATCGAGTACCTTTATCAAATGTTCGTCGATTTTGCCAAGTGTGTATATAATGAAGGACTGTCTCGATGTCGTACTAAGTAAGTCATACATAGGTCCACTCAAACTTTTAATCGCCACCAGGAATAAGTCGCGAATAGCTATTGTTATTTTAGCAACACTCGAACATCAAGTGCTCGAGCTCATGGCTGCATTGTCGATGGCATAAACGGCAATCCATCGGCTGGTCTGGGGGACGCTGGCAGCAAAGACATGCTAGCAGCTTCATGAGGGAGAGGCTCTCGGGACGAGCTCTCGCGACGGACCACACACTTGACAGGCACAGATGCGGATGGATCTGTTTAAACAGATCAAAGTCAGAGCTTGTGTCCATTATCGCTTTCCATGCATTCACTTCGTGGTTGTAGACAGCTGTTTTGCAGACACGTTTCCAGATGTACTTGTTTGGGAATGACACTTTGACTAGGTTCAATATATAATATTATAACACACACACATATTCTGCGGGAGGCCAGTCTTGACCTCACCTTGTGATCAAACGAATGCTCACTGAACACTTCTTTTGTTTTGTTGTATCGCTGCCATTTTTTTGGTTGGCTGTTTAGATATCCTGCATTCATTTCGTTTAGGTTGATGATGGGAAAGACTCTCTTATTCGTGTCATTGGTCTAAAAGATAAAAATGCATTCCATATGATATATCGAAAATTGCAAAACATCGATTGACACGTCATACAATAAAAGTATACTGGTGTGCAGGTTTAAGAATTCAACTCTAAACGTGTAATACATCAATTTGTCACAGGAAACAAATCATTAATGATGGTAACCTTATAAATTTGTAAGCAGAAAAATCAAAAGTATAAAAACAGCAGTCTCGATGTGATTTTCAATGATTTTATAATTTTAGATTATGTTATAACTATGTAAAACGAACAATGGTATAGAAAAATATCGGTTGAGTTTTATGGAAACCTATATGTTTGGCTTCAACACTAAAACTAAGTCAAAGAATCTGCAGTCCAGACGGCAACCTAAATATGGAACTGCAACCTATCTCTTCAAAAATCGGAGCTGCAACCTATCATTTTCTTTTCGTTCTCATATCTTTCAAAATCATTATAATATTCGTTCCCAAATGCATGTGCCTGTTATGTTTAAACAAAACTTAAGTGTTTTATGCGATTTTCCCAAATTATAACCTCATTTTCTGCTAAATCCGAGCGAAAATGATAAATGGAACTGTAACCTACCAGTCGGATTTCGTACATTTTGGAAACATTGCAGAAGTGTTTTCGAGAACGGTTAAAGTTTCAAGGAAAAGATGGATATGCTAATACAAACTAGGTAGGTGGGCATATGATAGGCTATGTTAAAAATTAAAGAAACTATTATAATTATATGTATTACCTTGATTTTCGGCTCGAGTCGAGCGTTTTGGTGACGCCATCTTGCACTGAAACCTACCATTTGGTCACGTGGATTCCCCGCCGTGACAACGCTATCCATAAATCGTCTTTAGAAGAGCTCGAGATTTTACAAAACATTAATTTGTGTAAAACCATTAAATTATTGTGTTCTGTAACTATTTCACATTCATGGCATTTGGACACAAAACATCTTGAAAAATATTTACTAATAACCAGCATAGCAGTCCTACAATTTTTCAGCTGGCCTCTATACATGTTATTAAACTGCCACATTACACAAGGTTCATATTCACAATGGAAAGACTTAAACAATCGTAGGTTCACATCGTTTTCCTGTGATATTTTGTAATCGGCTACAACACGATTCTTGATAGATTTCTTTACAGTAGATCTGCAGCTATCATGACTCGGAAAATTGCTCTGGAAGTGGCATAATAAATGTTTTAGTTTATATTTGCCTAACATTCTGTAAATGTCCGGAATAAATCCTGTTACTGCACTTGGTTCACGGATCCTTTATACCACCGACGCTTGTTTTACGTAATGTACTATTGGATGTATATATTCACGTACAGTACTGTAGGACGTAAATGTTGTAACGTAAGTGTGACATGTACCGTGCATTTCGCGATGGTTGGTGTAAAATCACTTAGATAATAACGCCTGTTATAATTGCCGCTGATTATTTTCAGCATTCCATTTTATGAATTTATCCATATGTATATATACAAAACTATATTTCGGTGAAATCACATAATCAAATATGGGTATCTAGTATGTTTTATAATTATTTATCAGATTAATGTTGTTGATCGGTCTTAATACCGCTAGCCGGAGATGTTAGAAGTTGTTTAAACTATTAACGTATTGTGTTCTTGTTCTTATACAATTTGAATAAGAATAACACATTGTGTTCAAATGCATTATACTGAGATAAAAACAAGTGCGTCGGCCGGGAATCGAACCCGGATCGACTGCTTGGAAGGCAACCATGCTAACCTTTACACCACCGACGCTTGTTGTCGATTACGTACTATTTCCAGCAAATTACTTTTATGTACTATAGTATAGGACGTTGACACTATAGTATAGGACGTTGACGTTAACGTACTCTAGGACGTATTCATATTGTTACGTAAGCGTGACATGTACCATGCGTCCCGCAGCGGCCGGGAAATAATTGCTAATATAATTACGCGCTATTATTGCCGCTGAAATACGATTTTTTCAGCAATCTGTTTTGATTTTTTATATAAAATGTTACTATACACAACTGTACCTTTCGATAAAATCTCATTATCAAATAGTTGTATCTATTTATTATTATTATTATTATTATTATTATTATTATTATTATTATTATTATTATTTTTATTGATTATGAGATAACTGATATTGATAATTCTTAATACTGCTAGCCGGAAAGGTCAGGAGTTGTTTACACTATTTAGGTATTGCATTCTTGTTCTTATATGATAATGATCGCGAAAGTTAAGTGGTAAACACGAAACAATTCGCGATTATCTTACGGCAGTTATATGCCATGAATCTTATCTAGTTAACCAGTTAGGAAGTTACAAAGTGGAATTCGCAAATGATAACTAGATAACCACTTGCTGCTAAAAGCCAAAAATGCATTGGTAGAAAAGTGGTAACACGAATCTTATCTAGTTAACAAGTTATTTTGTTACTTATAATGTGGAATTCGCAAACCATAACTAGTTAACCTATTAATGGTGTACAGCTAAAAAAATAACAGGTGGCAATTCTGGGCACATTCAAGCCAGGTTTTAGTCTCATGATATTGATCTTACCGAAAAGGTTTCGGGAATTTTAACTAGATAGCTAGATAATTATGGCGAAAATTTAGTGGTCGAGTGGTTAACTCGAAACAATTCCCGAACGCTATCAGGTTGTTTTACGGCAGTTATTTATTAAACAAAGTTCTTTCCGGGTATAGATGATCAGTGAAACAGGTCTGGAGTATTCTTTATCAAGTGGTACATGCTGTCCTGTCGGCAGCGTGCGCGCGGACCGTTCCATTGTTTTCACTTTTTGTTTCAGCTATATTTTGCATTGATAGTGTTCTTGAAAAGATCATTATGAAAGTGCCCTTCAAACATGTCGGTAACATGCAACAGATCACAGGTCAAACAGCAATTTCGCTTAAAAACTTATTTTCAACATCAAAACAAGTGCGAAACAGGAGTATTCTTTATCAAGTGTTATATGCCTTCCCGTCGGCAGCGTGCGCGCGAATCGTTTTGATTTTTTCCACCTTTTGTTAAAACGAAATTTAGCAGTGATAGTGTGCTTCAAATGATCATTATGAGAGCGCCTTAAAAGCGGTATGATATAACATATACAACATTTATTTCCGCGTTAAGAATTATTTTTAAGGTCAAAACAAGTGCGTCGGCCGGGAATCGAACCCGGATCGACTGCTTGGAAGGCAACCATGCTAACCTTTACACCACCGACGCTTGCCGTGAAAGGCATACTATAGCCAGTATATGTCGTTTATGTACTGTTTGACGTATACTTTAACGTACTGTAGGACGTACTCGTATGTATTGTAACGTTAGTGTGCGTTTTGTCGATGGTCGTTGTATTATCACTCAGATAATGCATTATCAATGCCGATGAAAATAGATTCCATCAGCATTCCATTTTGATTTATTTATACAAATGTATCTTTATATGAAATCACACTAACAAATGTTTGTATTTATAATGTTTTAACTATTATCTCTCAGTTTCATGATATTGATCGTGCTTAATACTTTTAGCCGGAAATGTATTGCATTCTTGTTCTTATGCAATGTTGAAAAGCATTGCACTTACATAAAAAAAACAAGTGCGTCGGCCGGGAATCGAACCCGGATCGACTGCTTGGAAGGCAACCATGCTAACCTTTACACCACCGACGCTTACTGATGTATCGAGCTTATGTTCTTGCCTTAGGTACATATAGATCATTAAAACGCTTTACGTGGCAAGCTGGAATTCTTAACAGCCTAGGGCCAATAAAATCGTCTGCTTTACAAATGTTTTTTCTCATATGAACCACTATGATCGAAATCCTCCCCTCAATATCAGAAAAAAATACGCTGAAGATGCACCTTTTCAGACTAGAAATTGTTAAAATTTTCACGGGAGCGTAACCCTAAGCCACCGTTTTCACATATTATTCTATATGTATATATTTTGGAGGTGGGGGGGGGCGCACGTCAAAAGGTTGCGCTCCCTCTGACGTCAATCCCTGTGCTCCATCTTCTGATAACTATATATTTCAAACCATCTGGTTGTACTTTATGCATGTCCAAGATAAGATAACAGTTATCAGTACCACAGATATTCAATAAGATCTTCAATATTCAGTTCAGTGTCAAGCGGTCACTCTTAGTTTGTATTGCATCTTCTCCCACCTTGAACAGATGATACTATACCGTACATACATTAGCGATCGCCGGCGACAAATCGATATATTGGCCCGCGCCCGACACATCTCTGGCACAGCGCTGCGAACCGATGTGATGGAAGGTTTCCGGACTGTCACTTGCGAATACCGGGTCTTATTAATGTTCACCTTTATTGCAAAATATTGATAAATATACAAGGAAATTCGGTTTAAAAAGAATATGGAAACAATTAAATAATGCAAATGTAAGTTAAAAGCCTGGGCGCTGGATGCGGAAGACTTGAAGTCAGTCGAGTATTTTCCGTGCACGGGTAACGTGACTAAGGATTGGAGGGAGCAACAGACGGGGTGTTTAAAAGAGCAGCTGGTACTGTTGAATGTTTGATGACCAGAGTCAATGAGCGCTACCCCAGGGACCGTTTACCTGTCGGATCGCTCCTACCTCTCTCGTGACTACGATAAGTGTGACTCTGTCTAGAAATTCACATATTGGCAAGACTGTGCCTGACGCTGTCTTTGCTTCCCTGGACGCCTCCTTAGTGGAAAGGGATAACCTTTACTGTGTAGAAGCAGAATTAAAAAAGAACACTGTAATGGCTCTGTTTCAGCCGTAGAATTACACTATTTTCAATCTGAATATTGCAATTTCACGCTGTGGACACTATTGTTAATGACAAAATAACAGATTCGGTTATTGATTGAATACGAGATGATAATGAAAGGAAGATTAATTGCAAGATTATTGTAAACTATTTCGGCGACCACTGAGTGTTTAAGGAATATAGGAATTATACAAGACATGATCTATATATTATTTAATAAATTAAGCGAATATTCGGTGTATGAACATATTTCGTTTCACATCTACTGCAAATGAGATTTTGGATATAATTTCTAAAGCAGACATTAACCAAAGTTTGTTTAAACAGTTGGAATTAAGAGTAACACAAAGTCACAGAATAAATACAATTATTATAAGTTGCATTAGTTTCCTTTCACCTATAATTATCAATAATACATTCAACTGTTCACTGACTTTTAAAAGTTTATTTAAGTGGACTTTGTCATGAGAAGTTAATTGCTACTTTGTGTTCATTAAACGTTTGTGAACTATAGTGAATATTGACTCAAGAACTGATATATAGTTCTCCCTTTTGCCAAAACGAAAAAAGGTTTATAAACGCGTTAATTGTAAAAACTGGCATAAATACCCACTTAAAATGGAAGTAATAGCACAAGGACATTCAACAATACATTTTTTGAAACAAATTGTTTGACAGACATGGTGACATGCTTGAACTGTTAAAGATATACTGAGCACGGTATTGTGGGGAGAAAAAGACAGGTTGAAGATTGTGGAGTAGACGTTGTGGTATTTGATTGAATTGTAAAAAAATAATCTGATGGAATTAAATCTTTAAAATGTGCGTGATGAAGAAAAAAGACTCCGAAATGATGTGATTTAACGAATGCATAAAACATTAGCTATAAAGGTTTATTTGTGAGACGTTCGTCTCTGATACTCGTGTGAAAACTGCATCATCTAGACTTACAACTGTACTTAGATGATCTATGCAGTCAGTTCCTCGTATACACACACTCGAGTTGGGAACTTGAAGTTCACCTGGACTGGATATCTGACTGTAAACTTCGTTACCTGGAACTGTGGTATGCGTTCGTGGAGTTTTAATATAACATTTCCCATGGACATTTAAATTATCGTCAGATCTTAGTGACAGAAATATGATGGAAAATCTATCGGAGATGAACTTGTCGGTGGATAGTAGACCAAAGGGATTTTAAAAAATATGTGGCTGGTATATCAAAAGGAAGACCTTTGCTCCTGACTTAGAGGGGGTTATCTGCGTTCCTATATCAACGAGAGGCTGAGTGCAGGTATTTACATTTTTACAACTTCATTTTAGTATCATTAGCTCTACTCGAAGATATTTAAAGCATACATTTTATCAGTGGTGTCGTTTTAAAGAGGGCTAATTTACAAGGCTTACTTGATCAAACAAAATTTATCTTTCTTTGGAATTATTTAAACAAGATTTTGTCGATTTTACGAACTCTTAATATCAAAGAAACAGTAAGTGGACTTAAATTTTGAAGAACATTTTTGAAATGTCATTCAATTTAATGTTTTGACATTTATCAAAGGCAGATTGACAAAGCGGACGACACCAGGCCCTCTGCAGACGACATACCTCGACACAGCAGACTACACCGGTACCATGGGGTTCGGCGTTCAGCGATTTATTGGCCCCGTCGACCCAAATTTGATCTGTGGAATCTGTAGTGCGGTGCTCGAAGATGCCGTGCTCACGCCATGTGGCCACTCGTTCTGCCAGAGCTGCATCACCACGTGGCTAGCCCGTCCCGGGACTGACACGTGCCCAGAGTGCCGCAGCCACGTGGCCTCCCGTGACGTAAAACCTGTTTTATCGTTACGTAATCTCATAAATGGTTTTGACGTCGGATGTGACTTTAACGAGCGAGGATGTAAGGTGATTTTAAAGCTGGACAGGTTGAAGAACCATTTGCAAACGTGTGGTTACGTGCCTGTCACGTGCGCAGGATGTGAAGAGGCGGTGAGTAGGTTCGAACTCGCCTCTCACCAGATTAGGTGCGAGGGAATTGCAAACTCGGTGAGGGACGAAGATGATGATATTACACCACAACAGAGATTAGGAAATATACGCTTCACTCATGCATTGACTTCTATAGATGTGTCGGAACTTATTTCTAAAATTGCTTCTCTGGAATTTCAGGCGAAAACTCTAAAAAGAGACCTCCAAATTGCGGAATCCAAGAACCGTGTTCTTGATAGAGAATACAGAAAAACTAAAGACGAATTACAACATAAAAGATGTGAGCTTTTAGAACTCAATAACGAATTCGATCCAGATTATGAATACGGGTATTGTCCGCAAAGTATCGCCAAACTTTCTCTCCTAATTGCGCGACATCTACTTAATAAGCCATCATACATTGACAGGGACAAGATATTCACTTCAGTGCGCCGTTGTTATGATAAGTATGCGCGCTGCGGTTCTGAGTTCGAGCATGACGTACACATGCTCGTCGCTACGGCGTTCGCGAGCAACTGGTTTCCGGAACCAGCCCGCAGTACCTTCCACCATTGGCTGCAGAGCATCGCCAGATATAGACAACTTTCCACTAACGCTGCCAAATACGCCGCTCTAGTCAAATCATGAAAGACTGACATTCATGTTAATACTTTATTTTTCATGTATTTTGTCATTAATTTCATATAGAACCTGTGCGACCCACGCATCGTATTTGCATGTTCGTTTGATGTACTGTTTAATGTGTCTCTTATTGTAATTCACCGTTTTAATGTTGATTTTATGTCTACAATGTGTTATTCCTTGGTTACTTTTGTAACGTTTGATCTGTGATTTTCGTTTAATTTTAGGAGAATTAGTACACCTTTGATGATACTTGCAATATGATACGAGCGTTATTAATTCTCATATTTGGTTATGTGTTGACTTATCAATCATGATGATTAATTTACGGTATATTGTTGAGCACATCCTTTTGGTGGAATAAACCTGTTATCAGTGTCAGGGTGAAATGTTTGTCAATCAATATCGGCGTGAAAACTTGGATCACGCAGTCATTTGTGCAAACTTAGTAAGGCCAAAAGCATCAAAATCGATGAACAGGGTGATCCGTAAAATATGATACTACTTTGGGGGATTCCTTATAAAATTGCGAGAACCTAACAAATATGCCAAAATGAATGCTATTAAAATCGGGAATTTCACTGATTTCAATATATTCAGAAGTATGGATAAACGTTGACGTCATTATAACGCTGTGACGTCATTTCCGCCATGCAGAATACGGCGACGTCGAATCAAAAGGCTAAGGAAATAGGTCACATTTATTTTGCGAGTCATTTTCCGGTAATTGTTATATGTACAATGCAAAAAAGTTATCCAGAATGTTATATAAAATTTACTGAACTTAAAATACACGAACAGTAGACAGATTTCAACAGACTGGGTCAGTTTAGAACCATCGAACCAACAACAATGGAATACCAAGATCAAGCCGGGGTGCAGAGAACATTGCAGAAGTCCACCAAGTGATAGAGGAAACACCAGGATAATCAGTGAGGGAAGTTCTTGGAGCAATTACAAATTCCTTTAGTGAGTTATGGAAATGTTTATAGGACATTGCGTTGTGTTTTAAAACTGTTTCCATATTCCTTGTTTGTTATGCAGCATTTACTTTAACCAGTATATATTTTACAACGATTGTGAAGTCAGCTATGATAGCTTATACTACGTCACTCTCGTTGGCACGATGTTTCGCGAAGTTATGCAGCATTTGATACTGAAACAGACATCAACAGCAGATTGGAACATGCCAATTGGACGATTGATCATAATGTCGCAGTTGAAAAGCTATGGGTCTCAGATGAATCCCATTTCTATTTGAATTCCCCAACAAACAAACATACTTGTCGAGTATGGGGGAAAGAGAAACCTGCTTTTTATCTGGAAATCCCACGTCACGACGAAAAAGTGACTGTATGAGCAGCTTTAAGCTCAACCTGTGGGATCAGGCCATTATCCTTCGAATCGGATGGTGCGCATCAACAGTTAATAGTTGTCGGTTTTTGACATTGTTGAGAAACAAGCTCCTTCCTGCACTGCGCAGAAAAGGCACTGTCATAATTGAGATTTTGTTTCACGGTTCTTCTCTTCTTTTAAAGGAGGAAATAAAGATATCTGTCTACCTGCACCACATACTGCGGGACAGGTGCTCCATTGGCTACGAAACACGTTAGGTGAAAATTTCCTTTTATTCAGAGAATTTGGCCACCGCATATTCCAGACATAAGTCCGTATTAATATTTCTTTTTATGTGGATACATGTATTTGAAAGACCGAGTTTGCAATCCAAAGCCAGATACACTTTTAAAAGTAGCCGTTCGTAGAGAAACGAGAAAGATTGTACCAGAAATGTATATGAATGAGATTGAAAATTTAAAAAAGAGACTATAAAAACGTCGATGTAGCACAAAATGGACGTCACATAGAACATTTGTTGTAAAATTTGATGAGTAATTTCTATAAATAAAAATCACTGAATTCATATGATGTATATTTTAAATAATTTTTGAGATCTCTAGTTTATATAAAAAAATTTTTTTCTAAAGTAGTCCGAGATTTGCTGAAGTGCCAAGACGTTAAAAGGGTATCATATTTTACGAATCACCGTGTAAAATAGTTCTATAAATCATACGAATCTTGCTCCGCAGCTTTAGGAAAGATACTATATTTTGGTTCCCATGGTTCCAATTGAATACTCAGGTGAAATAATACGATCCCTCATTATTCTTATACAGAATGGACGATTTAAGTGATTGGAATTAGTTAGAAGCGTTTCTATGGAAACGAACGTGAACACAGGTTGCAGATTCAAAATCAATAAAGGTAATTGACTTATAGGGAAATTCTCATGAAATTATCCTGGGAAGTCAGTCTGTATATTGATTATCACCTTTAAAACTCTGCGTTGTCAAACAAGAGTGCCTTTGAATATATTTATTACAAAGATGCTGCAATATCATGAGTTTCTTACTTGTGTATAAATTATATCAGGGGGTAAGATTTGTTATTGGTCCAGGGTTATACACAGACTGCTTTCTAAGCAGATAATAGATCGACCGTAGCTTTTCTTCCAAAAAAGTCCCTCGTAAATCAAGCTAATGAAATGACTTAAATCTGCTGGTTTGCATGATACTTCTAAATTATGCATCCCCCATATGTTATCCAGAACTAATTAAATGTAACAAAAGGCACTCTTTTGCGATGGTTTCCTTCTTGGTCACTTCCAAATGAGCACACATTGGAAGCAAGTTTTGCACACAATTGGATGAAATCGTTTGTCAATAGTAACCAGGACCGTGAGGTACATTAACTAGAATAGTGTCAGTCCAAACGATGAGGAATGACTAGTATCTCCTGTCATACACGATGCTCAAGTGTTTGCTACTAACTACAGATATTTGAGAATATTTGCATTTATCTGGACTGCGGAGCGAGTCATGGCTGATGGTCGTCACGGTTGTGACCGGGTAATCAAGGGGAAAGGAACGAACATTGGCACTGTAATATACCAATTCACTTTGATCTTATAAACCAATTTTACATTTTGAAATAATAAGAACGCGCTTGATTTATTGACATTTCTGGTTAAGATGTTATTATACAAGCAAAGGCAATCGTGGAAAAGCCCTGTACAGGCGGCGATGACGCAGTAAAAACCATTTTTAGAAAGACGTTATAACGATTTGCACGATAATCTCCCTTGAGTAGTTTCTAAACCGGTAACAAAACGGGACGAAGAAAACGCAACTTCTGGAGTATTTAAGTCAATTTTTAATTCAAACCTCGAGATTACAACTATTTCGTGATAAAAATGTCCGAGCAGTTTCTTAGTTCACTCCTTGAAATGGGATTTCCGAAAAACAGAGCGTTAGTCCACTTTATAATGCTTAACTGCCTTAAGAAGAAAACGACATATCATGTTTATGAACTAGCTACAATAATGAGCGATCAGGGATACTTTTTTTATTATTTTGACATTTCATGTGTATCCCTGTAACGCTACAACTCTCTACCATTTAACACTGGGCGAAACAATATATAGTAATATTATGCATCGATGTTGAATAATAATGATATAATTGTTCGTAATGTACCCGACAGTGATCTTAACTGGGTTGGATTTGTCGTTAGAGTCGTTATTTTCACATAAATATACTCTGGGTCACGAAATGAGCGTAGCAGTCCACCATTTTTATACATGTTGATTTTTATCGAATAAATTTGTACCCATCCGTCAATGATTGTTATCCCTGTGCACAGTCACAGTTATCCTCGCTTTTCTATGTATTGTGCAGAGCAACGCAACAGTGTTCAAAAATGGTGATACCTAATCATCATCATCATCATCATCATCATCATCATCATCATCATCACGATCATCATCATCATCATCATCATCACGAACATCATCAAGGAATGACTGTGTTGTTGTTGTTGTTTTATGTGCACAGTTTTACGTTTTATCTTTTACCTATATTACGCATACATAAATTTATAAACAATCCATGTATGTGTCAATTACTTTAGGAAATATATCACTACCTTGTAGTAGTAAACAAATAGACACACAAAATCACTGTCTAGACTCCCGGCAAGTCACCGCCAGATTTATCCATATATCGTTACAAAAAATACCTTAAAACTAAAGAAAAGTTATTTTTAAATAATTTCTTAATATGTATTGACTTGATACATAGTATGTAGCTACAATAATGAGCGATCGGCCATTTAGGTGGACTAACGTAGTATGTAGTTCTAAAGCAATGTTTGGGCTCTAAATGCGCGGTATCACGATGGAACGTGAACTGTGCTCACTCTCTGAAATGTGACTACTTCTCCCTTTATAAGCTTTATTGATACATTCAAATACATATTTCATCAAAAATGTAATGCATAGGCATATCAGCTATGTTCTCCCAACTTGACCCAACAAACACGTTAGCGTTCAGCACATTGAAATGGTTGCATTTTTAATAGTGTTATTTAACCGAGCCTTTTAACGACCAAAATATTCGAAATCCTCTACACCGTTTCATACATGTACACAACCTGTCAGATTTGTCCTAGATTTACAGATTAATGGATACAATCGATGCATGTAAGTGCATTATGGTATCTGAACATGTTTTTTCGGCATAATGACATAAATAAATGTGTGTTTGATAGTAGGCAATGATATTTTCGTAGAAATTTGAATTTATAACAAAGATAATTTAAAAATTGTGGCCGCGAGGATCCTCTGCGCAAGGCCCGCTTGCTACTTTTTGCTGGGATGGTGGACGTCACCAGTCTGCCATAGTCTAAAAATCGTCAAAAGACTGGTTGACGGCCATTTAGGTGGACTAGTTTATGAACTACACATTATTTAAAAAATAATGTTTTTATGCACTCAAAGATGCGTCAACAATAATAAAAGCTTTTATATTACGGCTGACGTAATCATGTTAATCAGGTGACTCTTTGTCCTATTGTGCCTCTCTGTTATAGGAAGAAATTAATAAAATTGTATAGAAGGAGTTATTCGGTAATTATCTTCGTCTTTCGGTAATTTAGCGTATTTCTGTTAATCCAGTATCCGAGAGATCCATATGTGCATGGCATTACAGTATATATTTTGAAATATATGTATAAGCATCTCAAATTTGTTCAAGTGATCAACAGTGCCTTCGGAGATAAGGACAAACAGGCCCTGTTAAGTGATTTTAAGAAGCAGATGAAAGGTTTGATAAAAATAGATATATACTTTTCAGTGAGAAGGCGTTGGCAAAAACACAAAATGCTGGTGTACAACAGGCCATGGAATGGTAGGTTGGACTTGGGAGCAATATTTCTAAGCAGAATGGAAGTTGACTTCTTGCTACTGTTAACAAAGATAGTTATTCTTTAGCACTTTCTTACATTCGGATCACCCTGGCCATTTATCATTGAAAACAACCTCAGATGTATTAGTTGCCAGTGACGAAAGTATTGCATAAACAATTAAGATTTGCAAGAGTCAAGTCAAGTTTAACTGCTAAAATGAGATTACTACACTATCTACTTCCAGCGTTGCTAAATGTAAAGATTTCTAACATTGTAAACTGTCCATATGCACCAGTCCTGAGGTTGTCTTCGATGGAAATTAACCAAGGTGTTCCCAAGACACTTTCTCATTGGAATTTTGCACTGATAATGAAGTTTAACCACCTAAACTAGAACAGTCATACACATCATTTCAAACGGGGTTGAAATTGCTTTTAAGGTAACGCACCACCTTGGCATTCACAGTTCTGTCTATTGTTGGCTGTCAGTTTTAGTGGTGACACACCCAAATGCCTTAAAATTCAGTTTCAGCGCAGTCTGGCTGTTTAAATAAGCTGGTTTGTCATGTGATACTTTTACATCTATTCTGGTGGGCTTTGTATGTTCCCAAAGCTCAATTGGTTCAGAGAGAAATCATGGATATGGGGTCAACATCGCAACTTTTCAATGCTTTAAAACATTGAACTGCTTATTCAATTTGCGAGCAATATTTTTTTTTAATTCTCATTGGGCTGATTGTTCAAAACTTTGATTGCAAAGTGATTAACAATACAGTTTGAAACTTATGAAAATGAAATATTTGATGTTGGGCTAACATATTTAAATATAAACGGTACACCTAAACAGTTGTCTTGAATCTTGATATAAATATAGCAGATCACATGAGTATCCATTAAACTTCAAAAGCAGTCAAAATTTTAAAAGTTATCAAAAAACAATGTTAACAACCTTGTTAACTTAGACAAAATTATGAACAATCACCCCAATATGTTCTTTCGATGTTCAACTCAGTTGTCAAATTTATGTTAGGGTTGTGCCAGCTGAAAACCAAGTAACTGTACTTCAACTGACATAACATGATTGATTTAAATATATAATTGTTAAAAAACAAATTATACATAATTTGAAAGGTCAGTTATTTTGTTTTTTATAGATTTATATAACATTTGATCGTTTAAACCAAAGCTTGAGAATTATATGGTCAGTTAAAAAAAGTGTAATGGTTGCATAATTTAGATGGTTGCTATTCAGACAAAACGGTAACTGTGGTTATTTAGCTGGTTAACTGATGTTTAATTGAATATAATTTGTGTGTTATGGTATGAATATGCCACACTTTTCAACGGGTTTCTAGTGGGTCATATTGCTTACTGGGGTTATTTTTGGTGAAAGTGAGCTGATCCTTGCCATTGGCTGTTTGATCATGCTACTGTATTAAGCTTAAAATATTTGTTTTAAATAAATAAAATTACATTAATCAAAAGGTTCCGGGTATGCTGTGTAAATGAAACCTGCATTAGAATGAGCTTTACTGGTATTTTGAAGGCAAACCTTCTTTCTAATAACAGGCTGTTTGCCCATGAGGATGACGAAGACATAGATGTGCCCATCCAGGCTCCAGAGGGCCACACACTGGGGGCTACAAGTGAAGGTGCACACATAATCCATGCTGTTGATGTTGGGGGGGGGGGGGGTTAAGTTTTTATTTTGTAGTTTTTTTTAGCTCTACTAGGCAAATTTTAGAAGAGCTTATGCACTGGCGTGGTTTTCGTTGTCTGTGTGTTCATCAACGTCTGTAAACAATTGCTTTTGAATGTGATAATGACTTCATTTAGGCCCTTGAAATGGTCTAGTCCTATCACAAGTATATTCTAACTTGTTTAGAAAGATATGTATTTTTTTAGTGTTTCTCTCCCATTGCCCTTTGTTACAAATAGGCAGGAAAATATATGGTTCATTGATTGTTTCCCTTTAAATGTGGGTTCAGTACATTGCCTGTTACTAGTATGTACATGCTTTGGATAAGAAAAAAGTCATGCCAGTAAAGTATAGGCCCTCATGGGCCTCTTGTGATCCCCTGCCAAATCAAAGGTTTCTGGAGGGGGATATTGTTTTAGCGTTGTCCAACCATCCAGCTGTCCTTCCGTCTGTGTGATCAGAATATCGCCTTCATTATAATGTTGACTGCTGATAAATGTGCATCACATTGGGTCACAAAATAGGTCACTAGATCAAATCTTAAAAAAACACATTTGAACACACTAGAGATATTTGGTCCAATATTCATAAAACAGTATCAAAATGTTTCCCTTGCTGAACATTTTTATTAATTTGAAACTAGGTCATGTGGTGTCTAAAAATAGGTCACCAGGTTAAATCTTAGATTTTTTTGTCTAGACCAAATCATCTGAATCTTATATTGGTAGGGATTAGTTAGAATATGTTCAAACTTGGTCAGAATGTTCCCTTCGATCAGTTGGATTGGAATATTTCACAAACTTAACACGTCAATTCCATGCCATCTACTTTGCCCAATCGGGCAGGGGATATCAACGAATTTGATGCTCTTGCATTTTTTTTTTTATCTCTGACATATAAACACAGAGAATTATGAAATACTGCTTTTTTATCATTTTCATAACAAAACATACGGTGAAAAGAGTACTGCCATCTACCTTTCAATGTCTCTATTTGAATACACAGCTGACAAACAGAATGTAGAACAGTCAGCCATGGAGACAGAAGAAGGGACGGAGAGTGCTGCGGGGGGAGATAACCCCCAACCAGAACAACCAGAGGAGGCCAAGTCATTCAAGTGTGATGAGTAGGTTCACAATTTATTTACTTTATATACAATTGTGCACAAACTGTTATAGATAAAAGAGAACCTTATTAAACTTATTAAGAAGACACCGGTTAGAAGTAAAATGTATACAGTATTTGACCATTTGAAGAGAGTCCTATTCTTAGGCCAAAAATACACACTACTGTTAATAATTGCTTGGCAAACATAAATTTGATGCTATTTAAATTGGAAATTGATAATAAGAAAAATACAGTTTTTCTTGATAAGCTGTAATATGTATTTAAACATGTACAAAAAAAGATTTAAACATGTACAAAAAAATCAAGTTATGTAGAAAGCAACTAGAACTTTTTAATATATTTACAATTCAAAGGCTACTTAAAAATGAGTCTGTTTGTTTATATTTTTTAATGTCTTTTGAAACTGTTTTGCTTTTACTCTCGCACAATAATAGGTGTGGGAAGCTACTGAAAGATGCTGATGCTGTGCAGTTTCACGCAGCGAAGACGGAACATTCAAGCTTCTCAGAGTCCACGGAGGAGGTGAAGGCTCTCAGTGAACAGGAGAAAAAAGAACAGCTTGCTAGGTTGGTGGGGTGTGCTGAGAGAGAAGGCAACTAAAATGTAGGGGAATCAAAGGGATATAACGGGGTGGGGGTGGGGCAGGGTTGAGTGTGAAATATGACCACTTACTGAATAAGCAATGCATCTTATTACGATACTATTCAGCATTATTTTTGGATAGAAGTTGCAAGTGTCCACATAATCTCCCTAAAAATTATGTGAACAGAAATAAAACACTAATTTTGAATGTATGTTTACTTTATATATATGTATATAGAAATATATATAAGTATATTAATATTGTTGTAAAATCGGATTCTTTTAGGTATTTGATAATCCACTCCTAATTCCTGTAGGAAATTAATCAAAACCATAGATTTAATTTTATTATGTATAAGTATCAAATAAAGCAAAGTTATAAACTGGGAATTACATACATGAACATACATAATTATGTTGGGCTCTAGCGAGAGGGCGTCAGTGGGAAAGTAGTTGCCCACAAATACCAGACTTCACCCATCATAACATGAAAGCAATATTGATATATGAGAGCCCTGAGATAACAAATGTAACCATGAGTTAGCTGGCTTACACTGAGAGCTATATAACATAAAGGAACAAACATACACATGTAGTCATAAGATTGTTCGCTTTCAGTGAAAGCCATACAACATAATGCACATACATACACATGAAGTCATGAGTTTGCTGGCTTTCCATAAGAGCTATATAACATAAATATACATACATACACATGCAGTCATGAGCTATATAACATACAGGGACAGACATACACATGTAGTCATTAGTTTGTTGGCTTTCCATGAGAGCTATATATATATTGTGCAGGTTACAGGAGAGGTTGAAACAGAAGCGGCTGGAGAAGGAGGCTGAGGAAAAGAAGGCTGAGATACAGCGAGAAAAACAGAGGAGACACCTCGGCAAGGACGTCGTCAGTGCAAAAGAAAGGTAAGCTTTGGGACTAATTGTGTGGCCTAAGGGGTTTGGTTTGATTAGTGGGTGGTTTCTGTTAGTGAAACCTTGGCAAAGATGACACTACCACTGCCGGCATAGAAGCAGTAATTGTCTGATCAACAGATTTTATACCTTATTTGTGGGGTTTGGGCTTTGTTTACATATTTGAGTTTATACTTAGAGATGTTAATATACAGTATTAAAATCAGAAAAAAAACTTTGACAAGAATGTGACTTACATGAAGGAAAAGTGAGCAAGCAGTCATGAATGTCATTGTGTGTTTTTGCTGGTGATAAAATTAAATGGTCCACACAAAACAGTTGCTTCTTTATACTAGATACAGTTTCAAGGGCATTTGAGCAAGTTATACAGGCAGTTTAATTTTTTGAACTAAAACAAAATCATTTAAATAAGACATAATGAAATAATATTTTTTCTGTCTTTATAGAATGGCTGAAATTGAAATGAAGAAAATAGCAGAGCAAAGAAAGCGGGAAAAAAATGAGGAAAGGATTGCAAGGTACTGTATTTAGATTAAAGCCCTTAGAAAGAGATTTGCATCCTGAAATACACGCATATATCTCAGTGGGGTTTAAATGGATGTTTTCTTGACAGGAATGCCGAAACAAAACAAGTGGTTTGTTTGGTCTTGCATTTGAACAGGTTGATTTAATAATAAACAGAAAACGTTGACTGAAACCATATTTCTGAAAAAACTTAACAGCAAAAAGCTATTTTATTCTTAGTTATAGACAATTTCATTTCATCATACTTTTTAAACCCTTAACAAAGAATCTGTTATTTATATTCAGACAACGAGTCAAAGAACAAATAGAAAAAGACAAGCGGGATCGGGCTGCAAAGGTAGGCATGGAATTTCTCTGTAATTTATATCTAACCTTTTACCACTGTTAGGAGTCATCATTATGCTACATACTACCATACATGTAGTTAGTATTTGTTTGAGAGGAATTTTATATGGGTAAATTTTGCAGTTCATTTCACTGTATATTCCAAGGTGTTAGGCTTTAGGATTCCTTGGAATATCTGAACTTGTCCCAAAATGTCTATGTCAAGTCAACCGAAATCAATAAATCTAAGCATGTATATGGTGTATGCACATCAGGGGCATAGCTTTGGCAGTGTTTGGCATAACCTTTCTTTGACTTTTATAACTGTGTGCATGTCAAGTTTGACATACATAACTAAATAATTTGTGGATCACTATTTAGTTTGGGAAGGCTAGCACAGAAAGTGGAGCTTCAGCAGCCAGTTCCCCTCCACAACCAGCCGCCCCGCCAGCTAGCTCTGCCCCTACAGAGAAGAAGGAATATACAGACGCTAGGCTACAGGTGTGAAAGCGTTATTGATTATTACCTGTTCAAAAAAGAGAATAAAACTTGCACCCCCTTGAAATTAACTGAATGATTTGAGACCTTTACAGTTTTGTATATTATGTTAATATATGGGATCATATCAAAATTACTGTGAACATTTATCTTATACTTTTATCTTATGTTCAGGATTATTTTTGCAATTTTCATCATAAGTTTCTTATTTCTTTTATTAAAAAGAATTGAAAAAACAACACACCAAGAACAGTCTTTAATTTGATTCACTGAAGATGAAGTTTTATTTGAATATAATTCCTAAAGATCCATTTTCCCTCTCTAGATTCGGTTAACCAATGGTCAAGCTCTGACCCACTCATTCTCCGCGAAGGAGTCCCTGGCAGCAGTGCGGGTGTATGTGGAGATGAACCGGACGGACCCGCCAGGGGCCTTCAATCTCATGACCTCCTTTCCAAGAAAAGTATTCACTCCGGAGGATTACGAGAAACCATTAGTAGAACTAGGTATTGGACTCGGTCATGTTTTTTAAGAAATCAAGAAATAGTATCATTTCTTATTTTTCTTTTGCTTATATATGTGTAAGAGTTCACACACACATGCACGCACGCACGCACGCACGCACGCACGCACCCACGCACACACACACACATTTTCACACAGTTTGGATGTGATGCAAATGTTTCATTTATTGAGCTTATTTCTTTATGTTGATAAATAAAACAAACTACTTGTTGCATTAGGTCTCTTGAGCACTTTTTATTAATGTCCCTTCTGTCTGATAGCAGTGGTCGAAATTAACACAAGCCCGTAAGCCCGGCACTGATAAAATGTCTTCCGGGCTTGCTTATATTCTGAATTTTATATAGCAGGGCTTGTTCAAAAATTGGATGCCAAGCAATAAAATAAGAAGTCAGGCTTGTTCATTCAATTTCGATGACTGTGATAGCAAAGTGTTGACAAAAAAATAACTATGTTTTAAACTATGTTCGCTTCACCTGTATTTTAAAACATAAATAAAAAATCTAATATTTAATTCGCAGCAGCCTTGAACAAATTCAATATAATCATGAATTATATTTATCAGATAAGAAAACACCCATTAAATATGCCTCAATGGTGTAGCGGTATCAACCACATCTTAAAATCAAGAGCTTCCAGGATTGAAACCTCCTGCTGATATACACAAATCATTCTTTTTTCATAAATTTCCTTGTTATTTTAATGCTTGTAATTTTTTATACTTGATTTTTTTCAATACAATATCTTTAATATTGGACTTAAAAAATTATGACTACAGTATCACGTGGAAAGCTTTTAAGTGTTATACAATTGCTCAAAGTTTAGAGAAATTAAAACCAAACATTGAAAATGATAGCACACTTAAACCTAGAGTTAAAGGTTATCATGTAGTTGATAAATGAGAAAAGGAAATATATATATGATATATATATATTTCCTTTTCTCATTTATTCTTTCACTGTACATATACATGTCATATTTGTAGCCAGTTTTAAAGTCGAGTAATGTTATGGTCATTTCTTTTTTTGTTGGTTTCTCACTGCTCTTCTTTAACATATTTTGTATATATTTCAGGTTTAGTACCATCAGCAGTTTTAATGGTCTCCAAAAGCTCATGACACTGATTGTGTAGAAACTGACTGTTTATGTTTTCCAAAAATATATGCCAACAACCAGTGAAAATTTGTTTATGTAGAAGCCTCATTTGTGTTACATTCATTTGGAAAAGATGATGATTGTTACAAGTACAGTAATCTAAATTCATAAACTGATGTTTAAAGCAACTACAGCAGAGTTTTCTGTATTGTCTTTGTTCACCTGATTGCAGATTTGATTCATGCAAGTCTGAGTGGATGTTGATGTCATAGATATGAAATAATATCTATAATTATTTGCTAGTTGTAACAATTTGCTTTCATCTGATTTTTTTTCAAGTTAAGTACATGTATAAAATAGGATGGACATTATGCAAAACATTTTTTTTTCATATATGTTATAAATATCTTTCTTTTATTCTTGTGTATAAAATGTGTTGAATAAAATTTACTTGTTTATATTTTGGTAAGTGTATGAGAAATGTATTATCGAGTAGGTTTAGACTTTAATGCTCTCCAAAGATAGAGCATAAACCAGTAGTTGCCCCTTGTTTTGAAAAAAAAACTACTGATGGTATTTAAGTGACTCTTGAAACATTGACAGAGGCAGTATGCAAGATGAACCATGATCCTGGCTTCAGTCATTGCTGAATTATCTCCCCCTCATACGTCTACAGTATGCAGTAATAAGGAAGCTGCTTGTCCGAACCAAAACATATAAAAGGGATCTAAATTAAACTTGGAATATAGATTGACAGCAGAGGAAAGAAAGAGCACAAGTGTTTTAATCCTACCATTCATATTTCTTTTTAACATATATTTTTATGCCCCTTAAGGTGGGCATAAAGCTGTAATTTTGTCATGCAGGAAGGGATTTTCAAGTTAAAAGACACATGTATTTGATACATGCCAACGACCAGTATTGTGCAAGACCCACATTCCAATCTCAAAGTCAAGGTCCCATTTACATTTATCATTATGGAATGTGCATGTACAGTAAAGGTCATGTCCAGGCTGTATCTGTCATGCATGGAGGGATTCTAAAAATTGATATATGTGTTCTACATGAAGCTAATGTGTCGTGTGCAACACCCAAGACCCTACTTCAATGTTTGAAGTCACACTTAGTGTTTGATCATTATGGAATGCTGTATATATGCAAATTGAGTACAGTCAATCGTGTCCAGGCTGTAACATTGTCATGCAGGGAGGAATTTTAAATTAATTGGTATATTTGTTTGGTGCATAAAGGTGATGTGTCATGTGTAACACCCATTTCCCTCCTTTAAAGTTCACGGTCAGACTAAGAGTTATGGAATCTACATATATGCACAAAAATAGATCATTTATGCCCTGGGTGTAAAATTGTCATGCCCATGTGTTTGGTACATTAAGGCAATGTGTCGTATGCAAAGCCCCACAATCCTACTTCAAGAATCAAATTCACACAGAGTAAGCTTCAACATAATGGAATGCAGCACATATATGCACATACATATAGTTGGTTTGGAATACAGATCAACTTCAAACTTCATATACAGATGGATCTTATTGTGGAGAAATACAGTGCACACGAACCATACATCTTGTCTTGCATTTTTGTTATTTTTTTACCATTGAGTTTTGTTCGAAGCATAACTTCAAAAGTCACTGAGGTATTGACTTTAAACTTCATGTATAAATAATTATACATTAATTATGGTGGAGAAGTGCAGTGCACAGGAACCATTACTCTGTTATTGCACTTTGTTTCGATACTTCATTTTTGTCTAGCGCTCGTTCCAGAAGTCTTTCTGGTTAGAACTGCAAACCTCACACAGATAAATCTTATTGTGAAGAGTAAAAAATGTTGCAGCATATTTTTATGCCTTCTCCTGCTTTTGTATAAAACACTTCAGATTTTTCTGTACTTGGTTCGGTGAGGGATATGGTAGTCTGTTTCTTCTTGTCCAATTTGCTCTTCATCTTCAAATTGTGTCTTCTCTTTTATTACGCAAATGATTTGAATGATTTTGAAATCACTTTACACTGATGATCGTTCTTCTGCACACAACCAACTGCTCTGCCATATGTATAACTGGTAGTGTAAAGGTACTATTTTCAAATTTGCACTTTATTTTCCAAACATGTACCCTGTCGGGGAGCATACATTGTTTCCAATGATAGAATTGTCGATTCATTTTGTTCTTTTGTTTTTAACACCAAAAAACCCACCTTGCAAGTACAGAGGAACATTAAACAGGATATTAGTTACTCCTGTAGCTTTGCAGGTTATTTACGACAAAAGCTTTTTAAGACTTAAAGTAATAACTACATTTTGATAGGATGTACAACTTTACTTGGTAGTTGGTTGTATGTAGTGGCTGACAAAACCCTGCAATATCTTTTTATCACTTATGTTGTATGAAAGTTTTGACACTTTATGTACCGATATGCTTTGTCAGTGTCATTTGTTGGAAATGTGAAAACAAAGATATAGCTGCATAATGTTACCTCATTGTAAAAAAGAAATCTGAAGTTACCTTTATTTATTGATGTTCATTTATAGGTCAGTAGGTCAAGGTGACAGATGTTTTTTGAAAAAAAGTATTCTGGTTATGAACTACAGAAACTTAATATAATTTTGTTGAAAGCTTTTAAACAGTGATAAAAGTACATGTCACATTTTAAAGGGAAACACATCAGAAATGTTCAATTTGTTTAATTGTGAACAAATAAGAGCTCTGCTGTTAATAATTATCTAGACATATGACATGAAAGGCTTAGAAATGCTATTAAAATAGTGTTCAAATGAGTATCACATGTAAGCTTACATTATGTGTCTCTTCATGAGTAAAACAACTCAATTTAAAAGGTCAAATCATTAACACTGTTGATTTTGACAGTCTTTCCAACAATATAATATTGAAAAATGTCGTCTTTAATTCCATATGAAACAAATGTTGAGCATTTTCACAGTTGAAGGTTTTATTTGAGCAAATCACAAGTGGTATAAAAAAGTAAATGTGCAATGAAAAATACAATAGATTTACATGTATAATTATTCATTGTCACAAAATGAATGATTATTATGCAGAATAAATAAATATCAAAATATAGATCTACATGTACCATATAATATGAATAAAATATTAAATCAAAAGGTAAAATAAATAAAAGTTGTATAACATGATCAATGAAAAAAAATAATCATGTGGAGGTATATGACAAATATGCATACATGAAATTCACAGATATTACAAGATAATGTAATACTTTATAAAAGGACATAGGCCTGCCATAACTATCACTTATGCCATTAAAATGCATGTCATGAACAGACAATAGCCATGGTCAGGTAAAGGCAAACAAATGATTGTCAATGTAGTGAATGGTGACAAAATACATTGCATGTAGGTAGAACAAAGCAAAATCAAGTGTGCAACAGAAATAACTACAGCAAACAAAATGTTTATTTCCTGTGCAACTTGACTAGACTTGATTACTTTGCTTGAACTCTCTGTGGTATCACAATGGAGGTTATGAATTGTTTAACAGAAATGTTTTATGAATTTTATAATAACAGCATATGATGTGCTTCATGGATATGCCTGGGTGTATACCACTGATACAAATGGTTCTTTTTTCAAACAAAAAATGTCTCCAGACAATTGTTGTGACTAACAAATAAACAGTACAATAATATTGTTCATCTGCAAACTGACTATTGAATTTTAGCGTCCCTTTGCATGGGTTCTTCTAAGTTTCCACTGAATTCCATCTCCTTGCTGTTCAAGCTTGAATGGGAAAATAAGAAACAATGGAATATACAGCACTGATCCGAATATGGACTTAAGGTTTGCATTAATGGAACCCTTATAAGGAAACTTTCGCACTTTCGCTTCATAATTTGTTGCGCCTTCAACAGCTAGCAGCAGATGCCACATGAAGAAAAAGAAGCTGGTTATGAACGCTCCAATGGCAACAAAAACATGGGTGACCAAAAACGCCTGTCCGAATGATAAGTAGCCCATGATAAGTTGGTGAATGGTTACTGGAGGTATGTAAAGGATGAACCCAGCTGAATCTACAGGTAGAGTCTTGTTCAAGTACATGAGCTGGTGATATATCACATAGCCCAGACTTGCCAAGGACCAAACGAGGAACATGATAAAGTATTTCTGGTTGTGGAAGCCAATACAAGAACTTGTGATGAAGCAGTGGTGCACGCGTTTCAGCATGCACTTTCCACAGTAGCTGCAGTGAAACGATCTTGGGGGTGTATCCACCTGAAAAACAGGAAAATAATTAATCAAGGAAAATGTGTAAGGCGATTGAGCATTTATTCATAATTCTTACAAAGCATATCCCCAACGTACGAATAACAGGTGGTTACCTATTACCGGTGTAATCCGATATGTAGAAAGACAAACGGTAAGAATGTGGTGCACATCTCTGGCACAATTTCATTACTCCTCTTTACGTACATTACCAAATATTTTTATAAACATGAAATCTTAAAATGAAACTTTAGGCTTATTTAAGTAAATTGTCTTACCTGGCATGTGAAGCAGTGTTTCCAGTCCTGTGGTGTCTCCTTTGTGTCTGGGAAGTATTTCTCCTTCGCTTCTGGCTTCACATAGTTAGCAGTGTCGAAGTAGGACCGGTGCCAGTTGACCAGCGTCGTGTAGAACATCCACAGCGTCACCCCGATCATGATCCACCTCTCCCAACCACCGTAAATAGTTGGTAACAACACGAATACTGTCTCAAGTAAAGAGAGGAAAAACATCACGAAGAAAAATGCCACCGCTACTTGGCTCGCCTCTTCTTTTTTCGGAGTTAACTCTCTTCTATTCTGCCATTTTTCTTTCAACTTTTCTTTAAACGATTCCTCGTGTTGTTTTCTTTCCCGGATCTCCATTTCGAATCCTTAACGTGTTGATGTTTCAGTTTGGTTTGGTGCAAATTAAAACATGCTCAGAGCACCAACCGGAAGTTTGCTTTACTTAGCAACAGTCTAAATACGTTGACTGGTCGCGCTTTATATTTTGATGTTTTAAAAATATGACGAACAATACATGCGAACCAGTCAGTGGCGGGAAATATAATCCAATCTGAATAACACTTGCCCCAAGCGTTGATATCGCAATATAATATTATCACGTACCTATAAATCAGGTCCGTAGTTTATAGGTCCGTGATATTATTATGTTTTAACAATATTGAAAAAATAAATTATTCATAATGATAAAGGTATTATAAGAAACTTTGATAATAGGAATAGTACTATAACTTTCGCTTAAACATTATACAGAAGTAGATGATGATAAAGATGCTGCTGCTGCTGATGATGATGATAACTAGCAAGTGGTTCCAAGTGGGGGGGGGGGGTGCAAGTTCGTCCAAGTTCACTTTTTATTTCAATATAGGAGAAAAAAAATAAATAAAACATGCCCACATTGCACCATTCGGACTAGATTTGTTTAATTTTTCATGCGGAAGTAACCCCAACCCCTATCCCCCCTCCGCCAACACGTTTAGTTTAAACTCGGTTCTGAGCGAGGGGCGCAAGTCAAAAGGTAATGCCCCTTTAATATGGCCGAAATAATAGGTTGCTAGTTCGGAAATGAAATTAAAATTGATATTAAGCCGCAAGTTAAGTCAAAAGCAGCCATAAACCGAATACACACGTCGGAACCGGATTAAAACTACAGAACAAGTGAGAAAGGCGCCAAAATAAAGAAGGGCAGACAATTGAACATTCGGCAATGAGAAAGAGTTCCATCCTTAATAATTATTAACTTGAATTTCCTCAAAATTTGTTAAATTGCCCCCGCGGTCAAATATATCCGTGTGGGCAAATTTCCCCTTGGTATTTTAGCACTGATATATATCGCAATTAAAAAAAATGAGCAATTCAATAAAATGCCAATAATTTGCGCTGAAAAGTATAATTTAACTTAAGGAATTAATTGCGGTATTGATGTCATTATCGGGGTATGAGCGCAGTTGGGCTGGTTAAAATGAACACGCGTACTTAAACCAGCCTATCTGCGTTCAAATACCCGATAATCGGTTGTGGGATTTACCGGAAAACAGAAAAAAACGACTTACCAGAAAACTCTAGTTTTCATAAGCATATACAATAGTGTGCTAGGCGGGGTGGTATGTAACAATTAGATCTACTCTTTCACTTGACCACCCCTCAAACACACATTAAAATCAACAACTTAAAAGGCAGAATAAATAAAAGAGGATAATATGGTCAATGACATAATATTGTACTATCGAAACTTTCAACATAGATCCGCCGCCCAAATGTTAACAAGCTGCCGGCGCATCTGGTAAGTTGTGGTTGGTACGGTTTTTCTTTTTAAATTTTATTTTCAAACGTAAAAGCCAATGCTTCAACGATTTTGCTTTTTTGTATGAATGTTGTCCAATGAAACGAGATCGCTTTAATTGATATTGAAACGTACGTTTAAAACACGAACGAATTATATTATTCGAATAGTTTTATTATAAACAGTAGTCAGAGTATTTTGTGTTGTAATTATTTTAGGATTAATAACGGCCGCAATTTGCGTAATTTGGGTAATATTTCCCTTGTGTTGGAATTCATTTGCAAATATGTTGACCATTTTAAATGGTTAAAACGCTGTTGAGATATTCGGACAAAAACCCATCGTGGCACTGTTGGCATATTAAGATCAGTCGAACTAGTATTCCGATTTGTACGGTAATCGCTATATCTTTATCAGCAACAATCATAAAACAACTCAACATTTCCTGTGTTGATTTCAGGTATGCAACACTGGGGCCGGTGGCCGCCGCGGCGTCGGTGGCCGGGACAGCGTCGGTGGCTGCCGCCTTGGATCATGCACCGGTTTAGAGGACCGGGCTATGGTAGGCTCTAATGACGAGTTATGTCTTGTTAGTGTCAAATAATAACATGTCGTGATCTGTCGAGTAAAAACTGTCGAGGATTAACTCAGCAGTGTAGTGAAAGTATTGAAAATTTCAAAAATAAGCTTTTCTTTGTTCTGTCGAAATGTTTGTGAAACTTTCAATTTTAATCCTCGAAGTACTAATTAAAATAAGACAGATAATATAAATAAGCAGAATTGGCCGTTTGAAGTAAACTGAAATTAAAATAAATACATGAAGTTTTAATTAAATAAATCAATGAATGAATGAAAAAGAAGATTCTCCTTCCAAGTTCAGTCCCAAGTATTGTTTTATATTTCTTTTATTCAAGGTGGCGGGTGTCCGCCGCTGCGTAGGGGCAGTGTCGGTATTTGTATCGTTGACTGCGTTCCCGGAGGCACCCCCTGCTCCAATGGCAGGCGCTGCTGCCCAACCCAGTGTGGGGGACACCTGTGCCAATAACGGACATCCGGATATCATGATGGTGGAGTGTGCTTAATTGCTACTTTGTCTTTGATTAAAATGTTTTGCATCGCGTATTTGGTTGTTATTATTTTCCTTGTTATATTTCAGTGTCTTTTTAATCTCAGAAAGCTTTAAAGACGGTGTTTAATTAAGCTGCATTTAAAATAACTTTTACTAAATTTATTATTCTTTTTTGGTATACGAGGTTTTCGGTTGAAATCTCGCATTGCTGAAAACTTTAAACCATATAGCTTCGGTAGGAGATGAACAATCTATTATTTTCTATTTGTACCAGTTTTCGCTTTCACCAAGTAAAAGATGTTAGTTGTTTATCATCAATGAGAAAACAAATTGGATTCTGTCAAATCTTTGAGTAGCTCTATGAATTTCAGTTTTACTGAAATAAACCGAGTGAATTCGGAGATACATTTATGGTTTTCAGAGATTGTGCAAAATAAATGAACATGTGTACCGCCAGCACAAGTCATTTTAATCCTCACATTATTATAGATGTTTACCCATTATTTAGATTATACTAATTAACTCGCCTTTCGGCCTCGAATAAGTACATCGCTTAATCGTTCAGTATTACACTTTTACAACTTATAGATACATACATTTTGTTTTTCAAATAGTTTTTGGCAATATTTATTTTAAAACAAACGTCGACGTCCGGTAATATCGCCCACTGCGCGATTTTAGCGGACACGGATCAGACACACAAGCGGACACATGGAATACACCCAACAAGTGGTTGTTATTAACGTACGTCGGTAGCGGATGCGGAAGCGACTTGTGGACAGCGTACACAGTTCCGTGATCCACTGCCCGTGTCCGCGCCCGTTGTAAGCTATTCACCCGTCAAACATTTCGTATTTTAATTCCGTGAAGTCTAACATAGAATATTTCTACTGCTGATTTATTGTAGAAACACGTTGAAAAGAAATTATGAAATGTTCAATACCCTCCCTACTCTAGTGTCCGTTTTTACAACGTACAGACGTAAAGCTTATTAATAACTAAAATGTCTGCACAGATGATGGGTACGGCCCGTACCAAGGAACCGAGTAATGCGGGACATACTCTCATCTTGCCAGACAGCTGAAATTATCTGCTGAAGGGTTTCAAATGCTATTTCGCTCGAATAAATATCAGTTCGGTGATGTTGTACTGGCTTTAATGTACGAGTCTCTGACGAGAAAGTCCCAATCCAGGAAGCCGATAGCAAGAAGTCAACTATTGATTTTTTTGTTAAATCGTCCACGAACTAACTTGGTCTGGGTAATGAACATAAAAATGGTACATAAACATCCGCCCTGTGTAATCTCATAAAGAACATTGAAAGACCGATGTCAGTGAAGAAAAGTAAGATACACATATATCATGCATTAAATAATTGCGAAAGATGAGGACATATATGCGCAGGTAATAGCACAGTTAACATGATATAAAAGTGCAACCGTATTTCAATGCTGTATCACTGGCAGAGCCAGCATTTACCAAGTCCGTATTTGGCAGGTAACTATCGCTAGATGCCTCAGTGCTGAGGAACTAGCCTATTGTCAAGGTAGATATGTGTATATGTTCAATAGTTTTTATATTCTAGCCAACATCATGTGTTTGCACCAGCAATGGCCCAAAGGTTCATACAATCCCTGGTATACGATGGTTATAAAAGAGCTCCGTGGCTTGTAACCTGTACTTTTTGTAATGTTTGTTGTATACGTTCACTTCGTAGTATATTGTTGAAACTTTCAGGATTTGTTTATATTAGATACAATTGTCAGCTGATAAAATTTTAAATGCATCCTATGAGTGTTTTTTATGAATACAGTCTCAAAACCTTACGGACAACACTAGTTTTAGCAAAAAATCAGATCAGTTTGCAATTAAGTGTTTGAACGAAACAGAATGTAACTTAAAGCTCCCATCTAGGTTACAGAATAATACTTAAGAAATACAAGTACATGTACACAAACATTATAACTGATATACAAGAAGTGAATAAAATTATGCGTTTATTTTTTAGCATGGTAATAAGATGTATATATATGTACATGATTTACATCCAGATAAAATATACATTAACAAGGGAAACAATGATGGCTCAACCCCCCATTTCATTGTTACAAGTTAATACATGTTGGATAACTGCTGATGAAAGTTTACAGCTGTATTATGATCATTCATTACAAGAAAAATCATTATTGTTCAACATTTTAGCATTTACATCATTGACTGCATCACAATGGTAAAAATCAAAGTGATTAATATGGGAATTATCTTAAGACATGTTCATAGCTAATTGTAAAACAATTATTATAGTTTCATGTCACATTAAAAAGTACATGATTGAAATGACAGGCACAGAATCTTTATAAAACATAAGTAGAGAAAGATTTGATGATTTATTAACTATTAGGCCTTTGAAACAGACTTGTAGGATTAATGTTGATTTAATTGGGATAAAAAGTGTTGGTTGATATGGAAACATGAGCTAAGTTATTGTTACAAATCATCAAGAAAAAAATGCAAGAATGACAATGATCCTTTTATATAAGGTAGTTTGGAAGATAATAAAACACATAGAAAAAACTCAGTGTTTTAAACATTTTGGCACTTACAATAAATAATTATTTCATTTGTAAACATTATGTCTAAAATCCCAAATGTGCACAATAAGGCTCATATGTTGGATAATATTTATTGAATTATGTGAAAATAAGATAATCAAAACAATTTGACTAACACTTGTTCATTGTTGCCTACACTAGCTTACTCTTATGCACTGTTGCTAACGCCTGTCAATCGGTGCTAACGCTTCTCAACCATTGCCTACACTTGTCAACCTTAGCTTACTCTTATGCACTGTTGCTAACGCCTGTCAATCGGTGCTAACTTTTCTCAACCATTGCCTACACTTGCCAACCTTAGCTTACTCTTATGCACTGTTGCTAACGCCTGTCAATCATTGCTAACGCTTCTCAACCATTGCCTACACTTGTCAACCTTAGCTAATGCTTGTCCACTGTTGACTACAATTGTTCAATGTTGCTAACACTTGTCAACAATTGCTACCGCTTGTCCAGCATTGGGTATGCTGATCACATGATGCTATCCTTGTCTGCTGTTTCAAACACTGGTCTGTATTTCTTTGTTGATCAAGGGACATTATTTAACAAATAATTCAGGTAAGATTTATAGGGCTCCTCTAAATGAACATACTTCAGAGGATAAAATGTCCAATAAGATTCATAATGTGACAAAAACAGGATGGCAATAAATGTACCAATATTTTTTTCTTCAAAATTAAAAACAAATAGCAATATCATTCAGCTCTGTCAATGTCAAACAAAAACAATCATTATGATTAAGTTGAATGTTACTTGGCTAGCTAAAACATACCTCCTTCTTAAAATACCTGTTTAAATTGTTATGAGATTTAAGGCAAAAATGTGTGCATTACCAAAACCAGTGCTTCACTGTAGAATTGTTTTACTCAAACATGATAAATCATAAATTTCTATTAAGGCCTAAAAATTGATACACTCAGTTTAAGCATCATTTTTAAGTTTTAATACCGGGGTAGATTAAATTCAAACAAATAAAAAAATATGTTTCTCCAGGCACTAGAAATGCCTAGGGTCGGGTAAAAAAACAGGGCAGGTCGGGAAACTGGAAACAAACATAATTTTGTTTACGCCTAATTACAATATAATTTCATAAACAGTTGTATAAATAGCATATTTTGCTCCTAAAAGTTTTTAGCAACCATTATTAGCCAGAATAAAATCATAAATGGCTTCATGCCCAGTTCGGATTATCAAAATATATTATAAAAGGCGTAATTGTCGCAATTAATGGAAATGGAAAACCATTTTATGGTAGTCACAAAAATGTCCTTTTTCCATAAATTAAAAGAAGTAATGTAGAATTTATATATAAATGTGGTTTTAACAACTGCTTTAATAGTATTTTTTTTAATGAAAACTAGGAATTCTATATTTTCTAAAAGCAATAATTTCTACCTATCTACTGGTATTAGTAACTATTTTTAACACTTATGTAAGATTTTCAGTCATAAAAATAAAATAAATGAAAAAAAGGATGCAGCCATTGCCATTTATCTTAAGCATTGAAAATACAAATGTATGATAAGCAAAAATGTTCAGAAACATAGCGCTAGCAATTACACATTAATTGATAGGTAAATACATAAAAAATCACACATTACTTGTATTCTATGGTGATAAAACTTAACAACTAGACACATTACAATGAAACGGGACCCAGGTTTTCAATCAGCGCAATAAAAAGGTTAAGGCAAATTGAACAAGTGGATAGTTGTACAGACGGACAATGTAACTCTTAATGCCCTACGGTATATATTCTTGAGTGCAAACTATGTCATACAGCCACATTTTTTTATGCATATGGAACTCATATTGTTTTATTGGCTTTTCTATATTTATTTTAAAATTCTCTAATGCATGGTGAACACCAGGATAAGTCAAAATACAAGGACCCTTAAGCATGACCTTGACATTTCAGCAACTGACACGGGTCTTGCACTAAACACACTAGCTTTTCATGGTGAACAATAAATGGCTACAGCCTAGATAAGCCAAAATGCATGGATTTTAACCAACGGGCCCTTTAATGTGACATTGGAAAGCTAGGTTAAAACCCCCAGGTACAATGCTCAGACTGACATTAGAAACAAAGAGACACAACTCCAGTCAATCCTATAAAACACAAAGGCAGTTTATCGAACTGAGTTCTATGTTTTGTGATACTGCATATTTTTTACATTAATTTACTTAGGTAAAGACAACAAATACAATATCGATCATTCTCAACTCCCTAATGAGGTTTTTGGCCATAATCTAGAACATTTATTTCATTTTGTCTATGATCGATACTTGTTCATCTCATTTTTAATTGTTTTGTGGAACAATATCATATATTTCATCAAAAGAAGATGACCATAAAAATAAATACAGAATTCCATATATAGCCCTTCCCTTTTCTAACAGATCATTGTATATTTTTGATCAGTTTATTATTAGATAGCAAGTTCAAAAGATGACAAGAGGCATTGTTTCATCCAATGTACCCCAGATGAAAAAGGCACAACCTCACAAGATGTGTTTCAGCACTAATAAATAAAATCCCCCATAATCCAAGCCCACATCCCATGTCAGCCTTCTATCTTGCTGTCCTCTATCTGTTTAGTAGCAGGCAGGTACACCTTGAAACTGTAGTCTGTACGAGGGAATGAACCCTGAAAATAAAAGATCGAAGAATTTTCAATCTTCTTATATTATTAACAGTGATTTCTGGAAAAAGAAAAAAACAAACAGTTAAGATCCACAGTGTGTGTTAACCATCAAAGGCTAAATGCTAAGGTTCAAGTATACATGTATGAATGGTGAACAGATAGATGTCACTCTACTTTGATTGTATGCACAAATGAACTGGTATGTAATTCACACCCACATCAAGCAAAATGCATGGTAGTTTATGAGGTACTCAGATCGCACAATGTGTCAGTAATGTGATACTTAAAACGTGAATGTTTTCACAAGTGTCAAAAACCTGCATTATTGTAATTATCATCAAATGTCTAGCTTTGAAAGTCAGTGTTCATTATACCCCCCACAAACGGAGAGCCATTTTATATAAGATTATTCTAATTATATCAAAGTGGCCTGTAATAACTGGAAGATATTGTAGCGATAGCCCAATTTTCTTCGGTACACTCTTACAAATTTCAATTGGTGATCCAAATGTCATCCGTAATTATGTTTTCTTTAATACAAGTCCATGAATACTTTTAACAGGTTGTTTTATAAAGGTGCAAGATTGTTACAAACAAAATTATCTTTTTTAGTAATCTGTCACCACATTTCATTTTGACAAATTAACTTGTACCTTAGTTGAATGGAATGGCTGCCATAATTACAATGTTTCAGTATGAAAACTTATTGATGTCTACAAAATTCTTTCAGTTTGATTGTGATGAAAGCTGATAAAATATAGAATCTGTCTCCAGTCTATTCCATGGGTAGAAAGCATTATTACCATAGTGTCCATTTTGAAAGTCATTGAGTTGGTACCGCTGATGGGATTGAACTAATGAACACTCGGGTGAGAGACAGACAAATATATGACCCGACTACTTTTACTGTCTTTGAAGTCATTGTTGTTATAAAATGTTAATAACATTTAAGTTTCATACATATATTTTGCTACTTTAATGATTTATATCCACAGTGCAGAATCCTTGCAGAATTTCCTGACATTGACAATTATAACAAGCCATGGTATGGACATTCATTTTTTGAAGTGCAGTAAAAGTTAAATTTTTGATCAAGCCTTGAAATAAATTAACAGTAAAATGTGAACTTCGACAAACAGAAATGGGTCTAGTTTTTCTTTCTTCAAATATTCAGTTTTTGACATCACATCAGATTTGTTTGACATAAAAAGACAAGTGAAATAATCCATATCTTTAGATTTGAAAGAAATCTTAGAACATGTTACCTTGGCTCTGTTGTTGTATTCGGTGATAGATTTCACTAAATTTTTCAATGTTCACATTTTAATCGAGTAAAATGGAAGAACATTGATGCCTTTTATTTTAATAATCCCAATACTGTAAAATATTGTCAATTAAAGAACAGCAATGATGAATCTTCTTTGTTAAAACCTCGTTATTACGTAAAAACATAGTGCCCTATTTTATTGAACTTCAGATAAAACATTTATACGCTTTTGTTTAACTAAAATATATCATTTCTTACCTCTCAATCTCCCATTAAAAATACCATCTTACTATTACCATTGATCATTCTACTCATTATTTTGTTTTAACAAGTTTCAGTGAGTGAGCTTTGCCTAATAAACTTGGAACCAGCTGCTATAGCTCTAATGTACTTGTCCATTTTACCTGTTGATTCCTTTGATAACTTTTGTCATGGATGGACTACAGATAATTTAAATATCATTTATTTTACAAATGAACAAATAGTCATTCTAATGACAACATTCACATCAAGTGTTTAGGAAATTGAATATTGATGTGTTTATTTCATTTAAACAGAAAATAAATACCGTAAAATAATTATAAGACTTAGTCAAAACTTATTATTTTCTTAAAAATTCATTTTTGACTCTTTTTTATTGAAAAACATTGTTTGATGAATTTCATTTGAAATAAAACTTTCTGCGTGATTTTTTTTGCACATTAAATTTTGTTGATTGATTCAAGAAAATGTTCAACATATTTTAATACAAGGACATTTATATTAAAACTTACAGATAGTGAAGTATATGCTAGTACTCTTTACATGTTCAACAAAAAGTAAACTTACAAAGAAGTATGAGATCACTAAAACACAGCAAACACATTTTTTATCACTGGTAGAACGGGTAACCATAACCCATATGATATCCGTAACCATAGCAACATCCATAATCCCCATAGTCTCTCTCCTGTTTGATGGCAGGTCGAGGGGGGATGAACATCTTGTCATTTTTATAACCCTTCCCCATGAGAATCTGGTGTAACAAGGACTGCTGGGGTGGAATGGGTGCACAAGAACAGTTCCGACGTGATGTGATCACATGATCAGGCCTGGCAGAGTAGGAATATGGAAAGTAGGTCCCATACGAAAATGGCCCCATGTTAGAAGCGTAACTCTCATGGTAAACGTATTCCTCCTGAGCTGTGGGTGGGCACCTAGAGCTGGACGTGTTCCCCATGGAATCCTGGTAGTAAGAGACCATGTTCTCTGTCACGGGATTGTTCACTAACATCATGGACGATGTCACCAAGTTTGAGTCTTTTGGCTCTGTTTTAACACTTGTTGCCATCTTTTTACTTTATCTAGCAATCACACAGGTTCCTTCTCTAGTGTGATATTTAAATGCTAGTTTGTGACTCCTGATGCACTTTTCTTTGTTATTAACTTTTCCCTCCTGCCGCTTTTTATAACTAGTACCACTATGAAAGTTCTGGTTTTATTTAATGTGTGTTAATGCTTCTTATATCATTTTTTTTCCAAAATGATTATTTCTGAATATACCCTATTCCATTATGGTAATTTCCACAATCCAATTTGTGAATTAATATTATAATGACACTATAATAACATTATAATATCATTAATTGTATCCTATCTTGCAATATTAAGCCAATCTGTTTTGTCTGCAGTGTCCAATAGGTGTATTAAATCATTCGTATTTATATTCTTTTTCAACCATTGTGACTGAAAAACTAATACAGTAATAGGGGTGGTTGAAATTTTCCAATTTAGAGTTGTCACTGATTGGACAGCGATCATAAAAAAAGTAATTACAGAGCTCCAAAGTAATTATACAAATATTTGTCAAATTGAAATATTGAAAACCTTAAGCAATTATAAGCATGCAATGTTTAAATTTGTTTAAACTGATACCATGACACTTAAAACATGATTAAGATGATATCGTATTAACAGGAAGAATCTTTCAGTCTATGTTTTTTTTTCAAAATGTCTGCGCGTTCAATAGGAAAAGTCTCTTTGAAGTTATAACATCGAAGAATAAGTGGTAACAGAGAAGAATACTTCAAAACAGAAGTTTGAGAGGTTCAGTACTGATGGCAAGTTTTAGGAATAACTTCTGTATACAGAAGAAAGAGGTTTTAGTTTGCAACTATTCAGGGTAGACATAAAAGCAAACACTAACGGATCAAACACAACTTACTCTTGAAATTGCAATTAAACATATTTTTTTATTTGAAATTAGTGTTGAATGTACCTCAAAACAGAATCATCATAAAGGCAAAAACTACAAGTTAATAATAAAGCATGAAATACACAAACTAGATAGCTATTCTGGTATTCTGATCATGTGTTAATAAACCTATTAAATGAAAACTAAACAAACATTTAAAGTAGTCCGTCTGGTTCATGTGTCCTCACAGTTAATGTTCAGTCATTATTATATAATGACAAAGAATGAACACCTCAATTTTGAAAACTTGGCAGTATAATAGAAATTATGTTTTTTAGAATATAATTACTTGTATAACAAGACGCCAATGCGGCAAAGCGTCATTAATTTGCAATTTTGCAAATTAAAGATTTGGGCTAGTGACCTAGATTTTCAAACAAGAAGACCCATATCTATACTTATCAGAGATATTTTTCATACAAATAACCTGATCAAATTTCATGAGGATCAACAGAAACTATTCTATTACTTTGAGGTAAAATGAACATTTAATAAATACATCAGCTTTTCTTAAATTTTAAGTCCTAGAGACTTAGTTTTTGACCCAGATGACACACCAAAGAAGCAAAATAAAATGATCCTGAAAATACAATCATTGACTGTGGTGCTGATGGGTCAATGGTGTGTGTGCCAGTGTGAAAGCATGTGTGCGTATGTGTGTATGTAAACATACCAAATGTCATGATAATTGGATTTTTTTTTCAATATCCTGCAGAAAAACTGTATATTTTGCTAAAATTCTAGTATATTTTAATTTCCTGATATCCTGTAGAAAAAAGCTGTAAAAGTTTAAAAAAACAACAAGCAAATTCGTTGAACTGATATACCCCGCCTGATTGGGCTAAGTCAAGGAATGGAAATCAATTGTTGATGAAATATATATATATATATATGAGTTTGAGTTTGATTGCAACTGTTTGAAAAAAAAAATTGTATACATAAATAACATTTAGAATTGACCAAGAAACCTAGTTTATGACTCCATGCTACCCAGTTCCAAACTTACCTAAGATTTCATCAAGGCAAACATTCTAATCAAGTTTCATGAAGATTGGTCCAGATATATGCAAAAAATACAGCCTCTAGTGTCCACAAGGTTTTTTTAAGATTTGACTCAGTGACCTCATTTTTGACCCCACATGACCTATTAGTTTCAAACTATTCCAAGATTTCATCTAGGCATTCTGATTAAGTTTCATGGAAAATAGAGCAGATGTATTGCCTCTAGAGTGTTCCAAAGATTTCTGTTAGATATGACCTAGTGACATGGTTTTTGACCCATTAACCCACTTTTAAAACGCAGTCAAAATTCAACCTAATAGAACATTCTGAGCATGTTTGAACTTAATCAGACCAATCACCACCATTAAATAGTTTCGGACAAGATTTGAAAGATTTGACATAGTGACCTAATTTCTAATCACATGTGACCCAGTTTAAAACATGTCCAAGAGTTCATCAAGGAAAACAGTCTGATCAAGTTTCATGAATATAAGACCATACATATTGCCTCTAATGTGTTTCAAAGATTTTTCTAAAATTTGACCTAGTGACCTAATTTTTGACCCCATATGCCCCACTTTTACAAGCGGTCTATATTTCATCAAGGGGTACATCATGACCAAGTTTGAACATAACCCGACGAATCATTTCCATTCAGGACAAAAAAAATCTAAGATTTGACCTTGTGACCTAATTTTCAATCATATATGACCCAGTTTTAAATAAGTCCAAGATTTCATCAAGGAAAACATTGTGATTAAGTTTTATAAATATTTGACCATGTATAATGCCTCTAGTATGTTCCAAAGATTTTTCTAAGATTTGACCTACTGACCTAGTTTTTGACCCCATGTGACCCACTATTTTAAATGGTCCATATTTCATCAAGGTTTAAATCATGACCAATTTTGAACATAACTTGACCAATCATTACCATGATATGGTTCCGGACAAGATTTTTCTAAGATTTGACCTAGTGACCTCATTTTTTTATCATATGTGACCCAGTTTTATTGCCGACCAAGAGTTCACCAAGGAAAACATTTTGATTTAGTTTTTTGAATATTTGACCATGTATAATGTCTCTAGTATGTTCCAAAGATTTTTCTAAGATTTAACCAACTGACCTAGTTTTTGACCCCATGTGACCCACTTGTTTAAGTGGTCCATATTTCTTCAAGGGGTACATCATGACCAATTTTGAACATAAATTGACCAATCATTACCATGATATGGTTCTGGACAAGATTTTTCTAAGATTTGACCTAGTGACCTAATTTTCGATCATATGTGACCCAGTTTTATTTACAACCAAGAGTTCCTCAAGGAAAACATTTTGATAAAGTTTCATGAATATTTGACCATGTATAATGCCTCTAGTATGTTCCAAAGATTTTTCTAAGATTTGACCTAGTGACCTAGTTTTTGACCCATGTGACCCACTTTTAAAATAGGTCAAGATATGATCAAGGGGAACGTTCTGACCAAGTTTGATCATTTTCTGATCAATGCCTACAAAGATATGGTACCGGACGGACGGACTGACAGACGGACAACGCCAAAACAATATCCCTCTCCCGAAATCTTCGATTCGGTGGGGGATAATCAAAAAATATGACTTTGGGAAAATATTTCCTAAGAATTCCACTGACCTAGTTTTTGACCGGAGGAGAACTATAGTCACAAATGTTCAAGAATACACGTAGACCGGTATTCTGACAAAGTTTCATAACAATTGGATAAAACTGTTGACATAATGACATGGGAACATATTTCCCAAGATTTGACCTAGTGACCTAGTTTCTGACCTGAGGTGACCCATATTCACAAATGACAAAATGTAGACAAAGTTTCTTGACAATTGGATAAAAAAATTTGACTTTATGACATGGAATAATAACTTTAAGGCAAAATTGGTAACGCCCAGATTAGGCAATTTAGATGGCATCAAAATGACGTGTTTGTGAAATATTCCAACCAAAACATGCAATGAGGCTGCAGAGTGATGGGCCCTTATGAACATTGGATATGAGATATGAATTTGTGAGTAAATGATTAAAATAAAATAAAATTATATAGTAAAGCATTTAGATTTAACCTATTAACCTAGGTTTTTACACCATGTTACCGAGTTAAAATTAAAATATTTCATCAAACAAACATTTGGAAAAAGCTTACATTGAGGGGAACATTCTGACCACAGTTTGAACAATCAATTTCAATAAAGGGTAATGGACATGATTTTTGAAAGCTTTGACCTAATGACCTTGTTTCTGACCTCATGTTACCCAGTTTCAAACTAGTCATTGATTTCATCAAGGAAAACATTCTGATTTAGTTTCATAAATATTTGACCAGATATATTGCCTCCAGAATTCACAAGATTTGACCTAGTGACACAGTTGTTGACCCACTTTTAAAATATTGTGAGATTTAATAAAAGTTTGAACAATCAGTACCATGATATGGTTGAAGACGAAAAAATCCAGGATTTGACCTAGTGGCCTTATTTTTTTATCATATGTGACCAAGTTTAAAAAAGTCCAAAAGTGGGAAATATTCTGATTAAGTTTTATAAATTTTGGACCAAATCTAATGACTGTAGTGTGTCAAAGATTTGTGCTTTAAACCTAGTTTTCGACTCCATGTGTGACCCAATTTTACAAACGGTTAAAACTTGATCAAGGGGAACATTCTGACCAAGTTTGACCATAATCTAACTTATCCCTACCAAGTTATGGTTCCGATGATATGGTTCCAGACCAAATAAATCTAAGATTTGACCTAGTGACCTAATTTTTTACACCACATGACCTAGTTTCAAATTAATCAAGGAGTTCTTCAAGAAAAACATTCTGATGAAGTTTCATAAATATTGGACCAAATATAATATATCTAATGTGTTCAAACAATGTTCTTGCCCACGGGCAAAGATAAAACAAGTACCCATATGGAACTCCTTTTTAATGGTCATCACATTGTAATTACCTCCCTTGTTAAAGACTGTCGTCTATAGCATTATAGAAACCTTGACTTGTGGCAATATTTGGAATGCTAAATAATCATTTCTTGCTTCAAATGTCACCATAAAAAAGTTTTCACGCACCTTTCAAGAAATAAAGCTTCACTCTCCTCAGAACTGTTTAAAGACCGATTTGACTATTAACACAATCTGAATCACTGCGCGCATATCCAAGAAAACCACAAATTATCGCATATACATACGCATTTATTTTCACTATGCACAAAAGAGTTCCAGCAAAAAATAAATTTTTACTTAATTTTGTTTAACTGAGGTGGGAGAAAAAGCATCTACCATAGCCGCTCGTGTAAGATAGGTTTATCCCAACCCTTGCACAGGGTGTAAAACACCATACGCTTGGATCGGGATGAACCTATCCTTCACTCTCGGCCATGGAGGATACTTATAATCTCATCCTGATTTAACTAAATAAAAAAAGTTTATCGTGATTATCATAAAGATTATTGTAAAGTCCAAAATCTCTTAAGAAAGTTATAGAAATTATACCAAAACAAAAATAGTGTGCTTATCAAAATCTTGTTATAAAGGAATTAATAAATCAGAGTCTGGACTTATGTTTCTACTCACAGGATTCATAACAGTGCAATCTATGGATGTAGTGTGGAAGGGGTCGTGTTTGTCGGCACAGATGATGAGGTCCGGGAGAGGGTAGAGACGGAGCCCAGAGTCATATGGCCAATACACGGGGGACACATGAAGGGGGAGGGGCGTCACGTGACCCTGACACAGCAACGTCTTTGTGAACTGAAAAACAGGAAGATTATCATCTGTATTAGTTTACTAATTGTATTATTGAATAAAGAATCTTAACAGTAACGCATCTTCAACTCGTTACTCATCTTTAGTTTACTTATTTTTACAAAATTTGTACATCATCATAACTTGAAAAGGGAGATTCCACTTACATGAGTGGGAACGTCACCATCCTCCGGGAACTTAACACAGTTTCTGCACATCTTTGTTACAATGTCCTCTCGGAACACAACTATTTCCTGGGTGCAGTATTGTATTCGGCAAGGGTTACTGGTGAATATCGAAGATGGAACTTTCTTTTTGAACTCTTCTATGACAGAGTTTGGAATAGCAGGCCTGAAATGTAAATTGATGGCTCCTAAAAATTGTTTATAATTATATGAAATATAATTTTTTTAAAATATAAAGAAAAAATATCATTTTCTTTTAAGTGCTAACACTTATAAACAATAGCCAAAATACATGTGTGTTACCACAATGTAACACCAGCAGTGCAGTTTATGGATACACTCTTGTCCATTTATATATTTTTTTATTTCATTGATTATCAATTGACATTTTTAAAAACAATCAATGATATATTGTCATCTTATAGCTTCTGTATTTCAAACACTGTACCCGAATAGAATGGTAGCAACTCGGGGTCCTGGAGCCAAGATACAAATACAAACTTGTTGCCTTGAATCAACTCTACTACACTGTTTATATAGATGCATCTAGCTACTGACAAAATCACACTAAGTACCTGGGTAAAATTGTAGAAGGTCCAGGGTCCTGGGGCCCAGGAACAAACACAAACTTGCTGCCTCGGACAAGCTCTGGATAGTCACTGAGCAATTCAGCTAGCTTTGTGAAGCAGTCTGCAAAGCAAAACAGCTCACTAAATTTCTTTATGAATTATCAGTAAATATATCCATTGTATTTTTCCCTCAACATTTCTGGGGTCTGGTACAGCCAGCTCCAAGGTTTATGGAGACTGTGTACTAATATGGGCAATACTGCTTGGGTCCATCCATAAGCAAATACTGAGATAACTATGGCCCGTCCTATCATTAAAGCACATCTACTAAGAGAACAGTGACATAAATAAATAAGGGTACCACAATAGAGAAAAAGGTTTCGCCAGGACGCTTTTTGTGTTATCCTCCAGCTGGTGTGTATGTCATGGATGATCAATATATGCATGTATGTGATTTTTTTTATATTTACTGTTACTGTACATGAATTGATTGTTCATATTATGCACCCCATGCCCAAATAAATACATAATAATATTCTATCTATCAATTTATGGAGGAATGTAAACTAATCTAACCTTTCATGACTTTTGCATGGTTTGTCCCAAGTGGAGTGGACAGGAAGTTACCACACATTATAAAACAGGTGGGGGCAAAATTAGAGTAGCCATTAAATAATGTCTTCAACTTATCCATCACCTGCAACCAGAATAAAGGAAACATGTTTTACACGACATATTTAAAGTGCTGAGTTTTGTATACGAATTGATTCAATAAAATAGTGACAGCTGTCAAACAATGAAATAACGGGCAGCTATAAATAGGAACTTACATGAGTGATTAACAGCTCTTCTCTTGAATATTTTCAATTGTATTCAGTTACTTAAATATGATTTTTACTAATCTGCATTTTAATAGTTTTTTTAATTCTACAGCTCATTCAATTTTCCAAATAAAAAAATAATTATTTTAGATTTAAAAACTTGGGCCCCAATTTCTCGAAACTTCTTAAGTTCCTTATAACAGGATTAAGTTAAGCTCACTATTTTTGTTTTTCAATAATTTGCGTTATATTTATTTCTTTATCACTATTCACTTATTGAAATAAGCTACTTTAGCCTCTTAAGCTTCAGAAGTTTCGAGAAATTGGGGCCTGATCTATATTTAGCCTCTCAAGCTTAAGAAGTTTCGAGAAATTGGGGCCTGATCTATATTTAGCCTCTTAAGCTTAAGAAGTTTCGAGAAATTGGGGCCTGATCTATATTTATCTAAACATATTTATCTAAACATATCTTTGATATTATTATTGAAGTCCTTCATACCTTGATCTGGTCAAGCCAGACATCAGACAAGACAATAAACATGGCATCCTGGTTTTCCGCTTCAATCTGCTGTAGCTTACTGGAAGCCTTCACACTCGTACTGCTGGGACCACCGAAAAAGTTGACATTCCCGAAAAACGACCTGTATGAGAGATCATGAGTATACTGATTCAATCTGCAGACTTCAATATGTACAACTTATCAACATTATAAAAGTGGTATAAATCTTGGTGAAGAAAGTCTTCATTATACAGTCTGATTATGAAGTTCATTAGTATTCATTCCAAAATCCCCTGAGCTAATGTCAAAATCAACTCGGTTTCTGGAAGAAATCCTCTGGGGAGGTCTACAGAAATATGGAATGTATGCATTGGAGAATACTGATCGAGTTGTAAAGAAACATTTTCAAATATCTTAATACAAAATTACAAAAACCTTCAAATGTTGTCTGATCTACCAGTTCAGTGGGGTAAATTTTATGTTGGTCTGGTAAAACATTTTAAGATAAAACAAGAGCTGTCACAGTATGTGACAAATGCCCCCGAAAGTGACATTGACCTATGACAATGTCATTACATGAAAAGTTGATCTTGCCTTTATGTGTCAAATACATATGGCAAGTTATTTTAAATTGCCTCTGAACATAAAAAAATACCACCCATACTTGACAATCTACACTGTTATGTCCTTATATTCAGCATTCCATTGTGAATAAACACTAAGTGTATCTTTCACCTTAGAGGTAGGGACATGGGTCTTGTACGCGACATGTTGCCTTGGTGTGTCAAACACATGTGGCAAGTTATTTTAAAATCTGTCCATACAAGAGAAAGTTACAGCCTGGACACGACAAACTATACTCTGTGTCCTTATATACTGCATTCCATTGTGAATAAACACTAAGTGTGAACTTGAACTTAGAGGTAGGGACATGGGTCTTACATGCGACACTTCATCTTGGTATGTCAAACACATGTGGCAAGTCATTTTAAAATCTGTCCATACAAGAGAAAGTTACAGCCCAGACACGACAACTTTTGTCCTTATATATGCAGCGTTCAACTGTGAATAAACACTAAGTGTGACCTTGACCTTAGCACTCCATTGTGAATAAACACCTAAGTGTGACCTTGACCTTAGAGGTAGGGACACGGGTCTTGAATGTGACACGTTGTCTTAGTATGTGGAACACATGTGGCAAGTTATTTTAAAATCTGTCCATACAAGGGAAAGTTACAGCCCGGACATGATATGCAGCACTCCATTGTGAATAAACACTAAGTGTGACCTTGATCTTAGAGGTAGGGACACGGGTCTTGCCTGCGACACGTCGTCTTGGTATGTGGAATACATGTGGCAAGTTATTTTAAAATCTGTCCATGCAAGGGAAAGTTACAGCCCGGACACGAGTTATTGAGCCAGACACACAGACGGACAGACATTGCAATTTTAATATGCCCACCTTTGGGGGCATAAAAATGGAAACATTTAGAACACGACGCTTTCCATCTAAAATTTTTAGTAAATTTAGAAATCTCCATTAACCTGGTTGTTTTTGCAGGTTCTGGTGGGGGAAAGCCAAAGGCATTGACATGGAACATATCATCTTCATACCAGCCCTCAGCCAGCACAAAACAGTTCTCTGTGAACAAGCCAGTGTGGAATTTCTGATGTTGTGTTAAGAACAAATGAGATCCAATCAATTAAACTTCATAACAAAGATGGATATACACTGTATGTAAAAGAGAAATTTTTCATTACAGGTATGAGGTTTCATTAGAGGAATGGGGCCGGGGCTTCCCTGATTGGGAAAAATGAACCCTTTTAAATACAAATTGGGAATTCTAGGTTGCCTAGAAATAAAATGATTTAAAAAACAGGCAGAAAAGATTAAAGAATTTGATAAAGTTTGTTTCTTTTCTTTTTTAAAGACAGTAACTGGTAACTTTATTTTCACTTTTGAGAAAAAGTAAGTGTTTTTAAATTAGAAATAGGACCGAAATTCGGCCCAAAATTAGTCAGAAAAAACAACAACACTTGCATATATCATGCATCTTAATTTTTTTTAAATTTCGAAGTCAATATCAACATCAAAGCAATGCTAGTATACCTATATTTCACCATAAAAATAATGTCAGTGTGCAAGTCAACTAATTTAATGGTACCCTTTCATTGGTAAAAGAAAATAAGCACTCCTTTAAACTAGCACATAAAACAATACAAAATTCAACAACTCCCCTTCCACCCACAAACATAATGCTTCAATATGATTCTGAAGCCAGCCAGAAGGATACAGCCTTAGTGAGGTCTATCTGACACACTCCAGTCGGGTCCTCCAGGTACCATTTGCCCTGAAAATGTAAATGTTTCACCTTCATAATGTATCGTGATCTTATTAATTTCAATGCAATAAAATAAACTTTTGAACAAAACCATTTCTTATAACTACAGTTCTGAATACTAGTTCATGATTAAAACAATCAAAGCAATACCAAAGATTATATATTTCTTTCCAAAATGTGTCTTATCATCAGCTGTTTATAACTATCTTTGTTAAATCTACATTTGCATGTCAATAATTATGAAGCAACAAACCATAGTGAGTTCATTTAGCTACATATTCTTATTTGATGTTATAATTGTGATAATGTTTTAGTTTTCCTGTTTGCCAGTATGTTTAATGATAAGATCCCACAGGGGACTCACCTCCTTGAGTTGTGTGAGCATCCCGAGGACAATCACGTCTCCCAGCTTCGCCGTCGTACCCAGCAAGTATTCTATAGGCTTTAACTGTTGTGTAAATAAATAATACTGTTAGAACAATGGGAATCATAGGTAAAAGAGAGATGTATAGTTAAATATGACATTTCCTAATTGCATCTCCTTAATTCAAACTATATAATTTCTTTTATTTTGCGTCATAAAGAATATTTTGGCTCTTACCCGAATACCCATACAATTTCTGGCTTATGTGCAAAAATCATTAGGCTGTAAAGCTAGCTCTAATTATTACTGACAGATCTTTTTTTATCTCTATCAAAAACAAACAAAATATGCTGATAAAATGTCAAGCCAGAAAAACCATAGTTACCTGAAACTTTTTGCTTTCACTGGGAGTGCTGCCCAGGGCTGGTGGGGTAAACAGGTCGTGCCGTAGCGTCCGCTGGAAACAGAAGCAGAGAATCATGGATACATGTACACAACCTCTCCTAATTTACTAGTATTTTGTTTATAATGGTAAAGCTGAAATGATAAGTTATAGTCAGAATATAAACAATTATGTCCTAATGGCTAACTCAGTATAACAACGCTTAATTGTATTGGTTGTCTAGATAACATGATGTGAACTTAGGGGTCTACAATGGATGATAAAGCTGAGATAAAGATATATATTCAACTGTATCTACCTGATGGAGAATTGTGTATCTTTCTCTGTACAGGCTGGCCTTGTCGTTAGCACTGCCATGGAGACAGGGAGGGGGAATTCCCAGAGTTGAGTTTCTGAAATGTGCAAATCAAGATCTTGTCCTCAAAGGCTACAAAGACCTGCAAAACTTCTACAAGTTAAAGATACATATATTAGCATTGGGAATCGACCAAAGATTACTTATAATACTATCATTTATTGGAGATTGAAAGCCAATTAATGAAATATTTTCATACTTGTTCAAATATTTATATCATCATTTTATTACTACAAATATTGTATTTTCTCACTAGTCCCTTTTGTTAATTCCTTTATTTAACATTGATAAATTAACTCAATGAATCATTCAAAAATAGAAAATAACTTTGGTGAGAATTTGGGCAAACTTTTTGATTTAAAAAAAAGAGAAATGGGGTGGAAATGATCTAAATTTGTCGAAAGACAGTGAAAAGGATATTCTTTTAATAACTGATAATGACAAAAGCATCATCGATAGTCAATAACGTTTAACATTGGATCGATTTTCAACTATTATTGATTATTATATCAACACTAACTGCTGCATAGCGTCTTTTTTTTTAGTTAAACAAGTGCCATAACCCACCATTTATTAAAGCCAGAGTTATTGGCCTTGTTACACATGTGCATATTGTCTCTTGCAACATGTGTACTAAGTTTGAATGTCTTATAAGGATTTTGAGCTATGGCCAATGTTTAGTTTTGGCATTACATGGACATCAAGGCTATAATAACAGTGGTCGAAATTAGCATAAGCCCTTCCCTGGTAAAATGTCTTCCGGGCTTGCTCAAATTCTGAATTTTATATAGCAGGGCTTGTTCAAAAATATGATTCCATGCAATAGTATAAGAATTTGGGCTTGTTCATCCAAAAGTCTAATTTCGATGATTGTTATAATACCGCAACTTTTTTTCTTTAAATGAGGTAAACTGCTTTTAGAAGATTAGGGCGTGAGATATTGTGTAATGTGAGGAAATATGATTATAATGTTAATGAAATAATGATGGTTAATGGAAATGTAAGAGCTGTTTTGCAGACCAGTCAAAGACATCCCAAAAATTTTACACAACAGATCTCAACTGCTTACCAAACATATGATACATGCCAAACATATGATACATGCCAAACATATGATACAAGCTGAGGAGATAAGTAAACCAGTGTATGCAACTTACGGTATAAACTTCTTTCTGTCTTTTTGATATGTGAATCTTGGCACAGAGAAGGCATCTATCACAGTAAATACATTGTCGCTGAAATAAAAAATAAAATAAATCTTGCTAAAAAATACTTACATTTTTTTGCAGTCATATGTTATTCAAGAATCACCTGAGAATGAGTTTTATAAAAAAATTCTGACATATGCAGTGCATGTAAACAAAGCCAATGGAAAGAAATTCAAGAACAGCAGAATAATCTCTGCCTTCTATTTAAGTGACACGTACCTTTCATCACTGTGTTCAGCATTACACTCCTGTACAGCTGTCTCACATATGTTCTTATCTACCAGCGTTGACGACACTGAAGCAGGAACAGCTCATAATAAATGTCATCAAATTTAGGCTTTTAACTAGAGTTATAGAAGGGTGCTTTACCGTCCTTTTTGGTAGCACCCTTTTACCCTTTTGGAGACCAGCCTTGTGAACTACATGTATGTACATGTTTAAAGCGTATAGTTAATATCCAGGATGGTAGTGACAACAAAACAACAGATGTTTTATAGGCGAGTTAAAGAACCTACCCATACATGTTGAAATATACTGTGAAATCATTAATGTTCGTGGGGCATTAATGTTTGTGGTTTTCGTGGGTTGGGTGATCCACGAATTCAAGATCCCATGAAATATAGATCCTGTAATCACTCAGTTTGCAAAATTGTTAATTGGCATTCAATGACTGTGCCTATCTGTATTTAGGTTCAGGTTACATCTTCTTTTATGACCTTGATTTCCAATTAAATCGATAATTGACATGGGTATATGCACTAATTGGCATGTCGTACCACTTTAGTGAGTGTCATAAACGGTGTGACGTAGAACACGGAAATCACGGGCCAGCGCGTGGAGATAATGCAGGTGATCAAGGACGATCAGAGTTTCTATTTGTTTTCAAAAATGAAAACCACAAATTCAAGTACCCACAAAATTGCTATTTTTCGGCAAACCACGAAATTTCATGCCAACGAATATAAATGATTTCACAGTATATTTTAAGGTCAACTGCAATTTCACTTGTACAGGTAGTTACAAAAACAGGTACATGTGGTGCTTGATAAGCCCTCTAATGTGAATTCTGATGAAATATATAGAGAGAGATGGAACAAATAGATAATTAATAACTCTTACATGTTAATAGTCTAAAGCGTCAAATCTTTGTTAATTATTATTGTTATTATACAGTTACATGTAGCATGATGGTTGATGAGAAAGGAGTCACATATAAGAACTCACAAGGCTGTTTTTGAACAATCTCAATGATTTTATCCAGCCATTCCTGGAACTCATCCTCATCAACTTGTGAGAAAACATCTACCAAATACCTGCTGGCCTCACTGAAAAAATCAAACAACATATGTGAATTATCATAAATAGAAAAACATAATATAAATCACATGTACATGTGATAACCTAGTGTAACTTGAGTGAAACCGATTATCAATAGTCAAACTGGGACAGATTCCCAACACTACTATTTATTGAAAAGTGGCGCACTTGTGTATAATTTCAATAATCAGGCAGCGGGTGTCATAGCTTTTAATTATCTGTGCATATGCATGTTGCATTGCCTGTTAGAAATCAGATTATATGCGTGAAAAAGGCATGCATGTGAAAAATGTGTTTGTTAACATTTGAAATCAATTGCTTTAACACTGACAAAACATATTTCTATATTTAACACATGCACATTTGTAGTGTTCCAGCAGTTGCATCGGGAGCACTGTTCCTCTATTAATTTTACATCACTGTCAATAGTGAATGATATGGTATATAGAAAGGGTGGGGGAGTGTTCTGACTAGTTAGTATTGTGTGAGGGTAGGAACTAGCCGTCATGTAAAATCAGTTGGTAAAAGTGCTGTACTAGTGTTTCAGCCGTCCTGCCCTGGAGCCTCACACTGGACACACTGTTCCTTCATTAGTATTTCTTAACTGGCCAAGAATGCTAGTTTTCCTGTGGTTGAAGGATTGAGCATCACATGTGGTAGTCCATATAAACAGCCGCTTTCAGAGTCTTTAACAATTTTTTATTTGGCGACTCTACGCGTCCATATCCCACTTGTTTTCCTAACCAAGAATGACAGATCCCAGTGCAAAGTATATTGAGAGGAAAGATAAAGGACACCTGCTAGATAGTGCTAAAATGGCGATGCTTTGCTGACAGAAGTTGATCAGTATTAGTGTTTTATGAAACATTTCAGTGTATTAAGAGAAAGGTATTGGCTTAAAATAATTAATATGTAACTTTTGTGTTTATATTTATCAATGAAGTGTTAAGTTTTTATGGAGTTACAGTTGAAGAATACATTTTACATTGGTATGAATCAGTCGACTTGTGGCGTTTTAGGGAACAACATGAATATCCAAATGTTAAAAAAGTTCCCTAAATGTGCAGAATTATTGCTACACAAGTGGCAAACTCTAAATCCTAGATTTACTTGACTGGTACAGAAGTAAAAATAGAGAATATAGAGCCTGGATTGCCTGAAATAGTTAAGCGTTGAGAAGTTTATTGCGTATGTGTGAGAGCGAGACACCCGTTTAGCCTAGTCTAAATTAATAGACGTGTTATACAGGTTTCTTCCAATCCCTAACGTCTAAACGGGTTTGTGGAAAAACCAGGGGTGTTTGAAAAATATTGAAATTGTATTAAGCAGTGCTCCAGCTAAGCATAATTAGCGTGGCGGGGCGCCCCGCTGCCCTTTTATGGCGCCCTGCTGCCTTTTCAAACGCCCCGCTGTGCCCTTTTCATTGACAGAGCCGCCTTTGATGATAAATAAAACAAATAAATCGCCCATTTGTGTCATCAAAGCGACATTGACCTCGCCGAAATTTTAACACATTGTAAATCTGTCAATCAGCGAGTATTTGGCCACTGTCCCATTAGTCAAAACATCGCAATTAGCCATAGGGTAATCCCCTAATCCGATAATTGGGCCGTGTCATCCAATTACCAAAACATCGCCGGTAGGCGGAGCTATTGAAAGTTAACCAATCAGAATGTACATTGAGAAGAACCTGATAATATGATATACGTTCATTAAAATGAGATAGAAAAGGCGACATAATTATGAAAAATCGTGTCAAGCATTGATGAAGTTAAAAAGTAATTGTTATATGTATTGAACAAACAATGCCAGACATTTTAAACATTGATGTTTTTGAAGCAGACGGTCATAGCCATCTCGGGCCATCGGCAAGGTGGCGCTAAGAAAATCAAAAACATGACGTATCACCAAATATTTAATTGGTTTTCGTGAAATGTTCATGATAAAAAATTGATTTGTAAACACAAAAACATATTATTTTTTTTGCTTTATGTAGAGTTTTAATACTTACAGTATTTTTCTCCTGTTTACGATGTCAAAAATATCGGCGAGATCGCCATCTTGTCAGAACAATTTTCCGAGTTAATTTCTCAACCTCCCATTATGTATTGGTAAAGTTTTCATCAAGGACAGTGATTTAAATGTCATTTGGTTCTTAAATGTCAGCATATTATTTAGCCAGAGACAAGTAAATAACAGCATAGCTGAATGTGACATTCGTACCCTATCCCGAACCTATCAAAATAAGATTCGTCCCCCTACTATATTGACAGGTCATTTATTAGTCATTTTGATTGTTTCAAATCCTTAGCTGTCTTGGTTTTTGTTTCATTTTTAGATGCTATTTAGAGATAAACTATGTGACATTGACAAATACACTTTTGCTGAGCCAAAAATGATACATTTTTTATGAACATTTTATATAGTTATAGCAATCAGTTTGAATGTGAATATAAACTGAGGTGTGTGTTATGGCATAGTTTTTGTATCAGGTGTTACGAAAGTATCACTTCTCCTTAAAGTCTCCCCACTTCTCCCTAAATTGACTGAAGGGAGAAGTCACTTCTCCCAAAGTTTTCAGCCTAGTGAGAGTAGGCTGAAAACTGGGAGAAGTGACTTCTCCCATTCATAACACTGTTGTTGAAAGAGTTGCGCATTGATATGCCATAGATCAAACTGCGAATAAAGCATGATTAGTTACTTCTATTTAAATCACAGTTTGTTACCAATTTTGATATTACTGCACATATAGTCAGGTTATGTTTCAGAAATTAGTATGAAAATAATAAATATACAGAAGTATGACTTAATAACTACATCTTTGGATATCATAACAATTAGTATTGAAAGTAGAGCTCTAGTACCAAAATATCAAAATATTGAACTTTGCAAGTGCCCCATTTAGGCTCATTAAAAGCGCATTAAAAGTGCCTTTTTGGACCAAGCACCCTGCCCTTTTCAAATCCTGGCTGGAGCACTGATTAAGTGAAGTATGTTATGGTTGAAATAGATAATAAAGGTTTATATTCATATTTTACAATGGAAGTGCAAAGCTATTTTGCACAAAACAAGCATTTTATGCAGTTTTTACCTTTCCAATAAAACAAAAGTTGACTGAAACAGACAACAATTATGCAAAGCGTAACAACTCGATCCAATCGTAATAACTCGGCCACCTACGACGAGCTTCGAGATAGACCTCATAAATACAATCGTATCAACTCGGCCATGGCCGAAATGTTCCGATTGTTGTAAAACTGTGAACTGCAGCCTTGCAGATGCCCTTCATGTGTATATAGTTATGTTTTGACAGAATGAAATGAAGAAAAACCTGTCAAACTCATAATTATTCGTTGGATATTTATTTTTTGTGTACGGAACTAATATAATATTACATTATCTGGTAATATTTCTTATTTATATGATATTTTACAGACGCAATATGCTTTAACCCGGAATCCCGATCAGAATAACTACCCACTTTTCGTACAAAACAATTTGTATGTGAAGGATTTGCCATATCAAAAATCGTAAAAAAAGTCTGTCAACATACAAATATTTGGACTACCATTTAGCCCAGTTGGTAAAAGCCCCGTGCTAGTGACAGTAGTGTTCAGTCCGTGGTGGATTCGAGCACCACACCCGCATAGCCACAATAATGCGCGTATAGGGAACTTTTTTTAACATTTGGATATTCATTTTGTTCCCTCGTAGAGTCGCCAACACAAAAATCGTCAGACTCTGAAGCGGCTGTTTATATGGACTACACACCCGCAGGTGCACTACACATGACCAAAATCACTATTATAGAGAAAAAAAAATTCAAACTACACTATACCTTCGAAGAGAAAGGCCATGCATTTTAAAAGTAGAAGAAATTTGACTTTTAATCTTTGTTGACATTTTGACGTTCCCGCGTGTTTACATACTGAAATAAAATCTTGTTGTAAAAGTTGCAAGTTCTCAAGCGTCTCGGTAATAGATCACCTGTCAACTAGTGCTGCAGCTCAACATATCGTTAAAAGGTGAGTTTAACACTTCAGTTGTCTTTCAGTTGTAGTTTTATAGAAGGCAAGTATTTTGTTACCGTGTTGTGTTTGAGTTATAGTAAATATTCCGCGTGAATGTGTCATTAATGAAAAAGTATTGGTATTTTGATCCGGGTTAGGAGACGCTCATTAAGATATTGTTTATAATGACAGGCGAAGTGCTGCCAATTGTGTGTGTTGCTTAAGCAGATACTTGTGGAACTCTGCTGGGACAGCCCCTATGCAACAGTAACCGTACGTTAAAAGAGATCCCATTATTGATCCACGTAGCTGTAATCTTGCACTTTAGCACTGCAATTGCAATTATACAGAAATATTCGACCAAGTCTTCCATCATCCCGTTTTATAGCACAGTGGTAAGAGCACTTGCTTCTCACCTTTGGGTCCTCAGGTTACTCGCCTCAATGCAAGACCTAACTCTCACGTAACATCATGCCAACAAGAGTTACTGATATCAACTATATAATGTTGAAATTCTTAATTACGCTTCCTAGTTTTTACTGAGTTCTGCGTTGATGCAGTTTGCTGCTTGTAGGCCCCTTACCAAATCAGCCTAAGTTGAAAATACTTTTTGGCCTGGTTACCAAATCAGCCCCATCCTGTAGACATTTCCACCCCTGATTACAGAGACCTTTCGGCCCTTTTTCATTGTCTCAATTCAAGTTCACTATCAACCACAATTTTGCCAAAAACACATGAAGGAATTCTCATATCACCTTAGTCATTTCATGCAACCGAATATGACTTCCGAAATAAAGCATCACAGTATATCGCTGAGGTGTGGCTTACCGCGACGTTCAGTTATTTTTACAGGTGTCACAGGTACAAAAAGAAGATCGAAAATTGTACTGTGTTGCAGAATGGTTTACACATGATTGCGAGGGTAAACAGTCTCATCCCTCACACTTTATAATAAGGTTGCTGGAATATAGAGTGTTTGCTGGAAAGGAGTTTATTGATACTAAAATTTACCTGTGAAAGGGCTTTCACATCTTTAGGAAGAGTTTGCACGTGTAGCTCTATATGTCCTCCACTCATATTAGTTGAAAGAGCAGATGTTAATGTACATTTTTTGTAAGTGTCAAAACTATTAAAAAAAAAGAATTTAGTTTTCATTTAAAAAGTTATCATTGTGCAAAGTGTTTGTTTAAATGTGATTTGTTACGTACATGTATATTACTATTTAAAAGATTTTCCAAAAATCACGATTGAAAATAAATATCATATATACATACGCTACATTTTATTTAATAAATTATTTATTCACATTCAGACAACTTAAACGAGAACATTTTAAATTTAGATTACTGATAGTTAGAGGTTCTGGAGTCCCATCATGAAATTTGGTGTCCTGTGGGTCCCTGGACACCGTAAGTGTCAACGGTGAGCGCCAGAGTGATATGCCTTCAGACTTTCTGTGTGACGATCCAACTGTAATAAAGTTATAACTCACTTATGTTATTCTCCCAATTGCATATTCTCAGTGCTTATGCTGTACCTCACCATATACAAAAGTAGCACAATGCTTTTGGTATGAATATGCAACTCAACACCAATAAAGCATCATTTATAACCTTCACAGTCATCAGTTCCCGGTATAATTTAAGTACATGTACTATGACCCAGTCTACACACTTGCTCTATCAGGGCTTACAAATACTCACCAGATAAGGCAATGCTTTCCGTGCAAGAAAATATTTAAATGTGAAACTACAAAATTAAAGTGAATCAATGCCAAGTTCAACATCTGGCGTGGTAGGTTTTACTTTGATCACTTAATATGTATTTTTGTTGGTCTGCTTTGATAGATCTCTATAGTTGTATCAAACTTATACTCTAGCTATTTTCAAGGCAATTTATATATAAATAATTAATAACAACTATTCAAACTCTGATTGTTCAACCTTGAATTAAATCACTCAATTTTTTTTTTACTAACTTTGGCTGTTTTTTTCACTTGTTTTTGACATTATATTCTATATTATTTTCTATGCCTGCATGGCGATGTTATGGGTAAAATATTAAAGGCAATTTCCATTACAGGATGATTCAACCACAAAAAGTAGATAAAAAAATGATGATAAATTGAGTGTCCAATTGTAAAAATCAGCTCAATGTAAAATTCTGAAAGCTGTATAACTATCATACCCAATCATAAATCAAACATGCTTTATTCTTGAAATACTGCACTTGTGAAATGTGCAAAACAGTTGTTTGAAATCTTATCATTGTGGGTATTAACAATACCAGTTTACATTTGCATTGTATCAGTGAGAACTTTGACATCCCATGGAAGGGTTAGGTCTTGTTGTATAAATATATATAATATGGACAAAAAACATACTTTTATGAAAGCACATTCAAACTCAATATTTATGGGATGGAATTTTTAAGTGGTAACACAATTATAAACAGCACATTTGAAAGAATGTTATCCGGACATTTGTTTCTTAAGTACCGGGATTTAAAACTGCACTTATAAGATCCATACATGTACATGTCAAGGTCATGTTTTTCATTGATCAGTATGGTGAACAATCGAAAACTGTTGTGGTTTTATGAACATGATTTAAATGAAAGTGCTTTGTTGTTTTTAAACAACACTTCGTGCTCAGGTGAGCTATTGTGATCGCCCTGTGCCCGTCGTCCGTCGTAGTCCGTCGTCAACAATTTGACTGTTACCACTCTAGAGGTCACAATTTTGGCACAATCTTAATGAAACTTGGTCAGAATGTTACCCTCAATAAAATCTTGGACGAGTTCGATATTGGGTCATCTGGGTTTAAAAACTAGGTCACCAGGTCAAATTAAAGGAAAAGCTTGTTAACACTATAGAGGTCACATTTATGACTGTATCTTCAGGAAACTTGGTCAGAATAATATTCAATATTAATATTAATAATCTCTAGTCAAGTTCGAATCTGGGTCATGTGCAGTCAAAAACTAGGTCATCAGGTCAAATTTAAGGAAAAGCTTGTTAACATTCTAGAGGTCACATTTATGACTTTAGCTTCATGAAAGTTGGTCAGAATGTTTATATTAATAATCTTTAAGTCAAGTTTAAATCTGGGTCATTTGCGGTCAAAAACTAGGTCATTAGGTCAAATTTAAGGAAAAGCTTGTTAGCACTCTAGAGGTCACTTTTATGACTGTATGTTTATGAAACTAAGTCTAAATGTATATATTGATTAGCTCTAGGCCAAGATCGAATCTTGGTCATGTGTGGTCAAAAACTAGGTCACCAAGTCATATTTAAAGAAAAGCATGTTAACACTCTAGAGGCCACATTTATGACCATATGTTCATGGAACTTGTCATGTTTATACTCCAACCATAACAAGAACAGAAAATAAAAATGTACAAACAAAGACAAGTACGCATCCTTTCTAAGGTAGCAGACCACACGACTGACATTTCAAATTCTCTAAAACTGTAATACCCTCAACTATAATATTTAACATGCAGCATTGAAAACTAGTCCTAAATTTGTTTTAATTAAGTCCCCTCTCGTTGCACTTTCCATTGCCCTGAAAAACACTTCTTCCCTCCCCCTGTCACAATTGCCCTCGCCTGAAAACACTTATTTCACACTTAAATTGGATCAGGTGGGCGATACAGGGCCTTCAGGGCCCTCTTGTTATATTAAATATGCAGGTAACATTTTTTAATGTAAGCTTTTATATTATATGTGACAATATTTAACTCAACTTTTTGAAGAAAGAGGAGGGAACACTAATTTCAGGTTTATGTTTCAGCGTCCAGTTAAAGTTTTAGAACAGGTTGGCATTTTCACTTGACTTTTTAGCTCACCTGAGCACAGGTGAAGGTGAGCTTTTGTGATCGGGCTATGTCTGGCGTCTGTCGTCCGTCGTCCGTCGTCAACAATTGGTTATAATCATCATCTTCTCCTAAACCGCTTGGACAATTTTGATGAAACATCATAGGAATGATCCTTGGTTGGTGTTTTTTCAAAATTGTTCAAAGAAATTAATTCCATGCAGAACTCTGGTTGCCATGGCAACCTAAAGGAAAATGTCAACAATAGGTTATAATCATCTTCTTCTCCTAAAATGTTGGACTATTTTGATGAAACTTCATAGGAATGATCCTTGGTTGGTGTTTTTTCAAAATTGTTCCAAGAAATTAATTCAATGCAGAACTCTGGTTGCCATGGCAACCTTAAGGAAAATGTCAACAATAGGTTATAATCATCTTCTTCTCCTAAACTGTTGTACTATTTTGATGAAACTTCAAAGGAATGATCCTTGGTTTGTGCTTTTTTCAAAATTGTTCCAAGAAATTAATTCAATGCAGAACTCTGGTTGCCTTGGCAACCTAAAGGAAAATGTCAACAATAGGTTATAATCATCTTCTTCTCCTAAAATGTTGGACTATTTTGATGAAACTTCATAGGAATGATCCTTGGTTGGTGTTTTTTCAAAATTGTTCCAAGAAATTAATTCAATGCAGAACTCTGGTTGCCATGGCAACCTAAAGGAAAATGTCAACAATAGGTTATAATCATATTCTTCTCCTAAACTGTTGTACTATTTTGATGAAACTTCATAGGAATGATCCTTGGTTGGTGCTTTTTCAAAATTGTTCAAAGAAATTAATTCCATGGCAACCTGAAGGAAAAATTGCAAAACTTTTTTGGCAAATACTATGAAGCCTAGTGCTTAAATATTTGGTGTGTAACATTGTCGATTGGTTATCTACCATGTTTATTCACATTATGCCCTGGAGAAAAATTGGCCTCAGACCGTGGGCTACAAGTTCATTATAAATACACTTTGTTAAAATCTGATACTTATGTAAAGTTTTTTTTTGAAGCAAGGGCAGCAAGTCTTGCTATATGGTCTCCCTTTTTGTTGGAAATTCCACTACTTTCCATTTTTAGTAACAAGGAAATATATTTTAAATTTTATTAAGTCTTCAACATAGTCACTTCTGAAGTAATTATTGTTCTTTTGTTAGGTTCATAGATTCAAATAATTATTGTACACTTTATTTTTTAGAAGAAATTTCATTTTTACTTAATAATAAATTTAATAATCAGACTTTTCCATTGAACTTCATTGTTCATGCAGATGCTATAATCTTATCTTCTGTGTGGATAGTGTTATTCAATAACACTATCCACACATACGATACGATTTCCGGGACAATCGCGGACGTCTGGGACGTTATCACATGTATGGTTATTCACTTCTAACTTATATAAAGAAAAATATAATTATTAACATTAGAAGGAATGTGATGTTGTCCTAGATAATATTAGTTGATGGTGTTGAATGTGATCTGATATTTGATTTTTAGAGCTTAAGGCAGTTTATTGATGGGTTGTGCACTGTTTGTTATTTGTGTATCTATACTAAAAGTTCTTTCAGTGTGCAAGCAATTTAACATAGTTTTGTCAGTGTGCAGGCAATTGGACAAAGTCCTGTCAGTGTGCAGGCAACTGAAAAAAGTCTGGTCAGTGTGCAGGTATCTGTACCAAGTGCTGTCAGTACGTAGTCAATTATCAAGTCCTGTCAGAGTGGTGCGCAGGGAACTGAACAAAGTCCTGTCAGGTTGCAGGTGCGAATCAAATTCTGTGATTGTGCAGTCAATCATCAAGTCCTGTCAGTTTGCAGGCAACTGAACACAATCCTGTCAGTGTGCAGTCAATCGACAAGTCCTGTCAGTGTGCAGGAAACTGTGACAAGTCCTGTCAGTGTGCAGGCAACTGTGACAAGTCCTTTCAGTGATTATCCAGGCAACGTGTTTGACCAGTATGTTTTTATGACCCTGAAGGTGGGTATATTAAAATCCCACCTTCTGCCCGTCCACCTGTCCTTCGGTCTGTCCGTCCATCTGTCCTGTGTCTAGCTCAATAACTTGTGTCCGTGCCGTAACTTTCTCTTGCATGGACAGATATTAATATAACTTGCCACATGTGTTCGACGTACCAAGACGACGTGTCGTGTGCAAGACCTGTGTCCCTACTTTCAAGGTCAAGGTTACAATTAGTGTTTATTTACAATGGAATGCTGCATATAAGTACATAGAGTATAGGCTGTCGTGTCCGGGCTGTGACTTTCTCTTGTATGGACAGATTTGTATGGACAGATTTGTATGGACAGATTTTAAAATGACTTGCCATATGTTTTGGACATACCAAGACGACGTGTCGTGTGCAAGACCCATGTCCCTACTTCTAAGGTGAAAGATACACTAAGTGTTTATTCACAATGGAATGCTGAATATGAGGACATTTATGAGAGTGTTGGCTGTCAAGTATGGTTGGTATTTTTTCTATGCTCAGAGGCAATTTAAAATAACTTGCCATATGTATTTGACAGATAAAGGCAAGATCAACTTCTTATGTACTTGTTCATAGGTCAATGTCACATATGGGGGCATTTGTCACATACTGTGACAGCTATTGTTCAATATTCTTTGAGAAACAAGCTATATTGATAACAAAGGTTAAACACTTTTACTCAGGTGAGCGATTTAGGGCCATCATGGCCCTCTTGTTTATTGCACATATTACATAATTATTGTATTCATTTCTAAGACTAAGCCGCATAGAGTCAAGAGCGCTGTCCTACCACAGTTTGAATGTACTTTGTGAGAGAATTTCTATTCTATGAATTCAGGGCTGATTTGCATAATTAAATTATGTTAATGTTATACAATCATATTAGGTATCATTGGTTGTATCATCAGTGTTGTCTGGCATGCCTTGGTTCTGCTTAGCAAGCATGTGTATATTATTTTAGTGTGATCATTCAATTTCATTCACAGACTGTTAAACTAAACTTATAAAATCTCCCTGTACTGTGGGTGATGTTTAGAACACAAAATGTATAGTTTTTCCTAAATCCCCAGTATATATACATTACTCCATTCTCGGGACCCCAGCATTATCATGTAGGTTATAAATACTCTGGAGTGTCAAGGAAGCCATCATCAAAGATGGTGCAAAACTTCATAGTTTCATGAAGTACATACTAATGTTTTAAAGTAAAAAAATAAGAAAAATACTACCTGTCATTCCTTAATAAGTAAGTTTAAATCAAGCACACATGGACTTCTCATGTAAGATGTTTATGTGTCAGTAAATTAATAGAAAGTAAGTATGCAAAAACAATTCCATGCATTTTTGGTTCCATTTTTATTTCAGATAACTTGTGCCATAAATGAGTTACGTCGATGTTTTTGTCGGGAATTACATCGTCATTGACTTTGAGCTGTATGACTTATGGCTGAATGGTCTCCCTGGTAGGTATTTTATTATCCATATGGCTCGGTCTTATTCTGGGATAAATGATTGGATGGTTAACTTTGTGCAGTTTCCTTTAACCTTTGAATGTTTATAAACAATATCTATAGATATGATAGTCATATGATTGCCAAAATTTTGGTTTTGTTATTAAACAGTTCTAACGGTTGTAAAACGTTGTCTAAAAGTAGTAAAGAACACATAATTTGTAAATTACTTCCAACATGTTATAACACATGTATTGGATATTAAAATGTCATTGTCCAACTAGCAAAAGTTTCAATTAAGTTCTGACTAAAAATAGAAATAAGCAAATTTATTTTACATAAAATTGAATTCTATGGATTCTGTAATTTGTTAAAAGGTTACTTTTAAGATTTATTTATATGATTCAGCGCATGAGTGTGCCGTCACTCTGCAGCAGAGGGGAGTGTTGCAGTCCACTGGTGCCAGGTTCGACGAGCTGCTGTCAGACACAAAGGACAGCTTCCGGCTCTACGCCAGTCTAGAGCAACTCCTGAAATGCCCCACAAAGTTTGGCAACCAGTCTGTCTACCAGATAGATCCAGAAACTCAGAAGACCCTCATTGACAAGTAACATTTTCTTTTGATGTCATCTGTTTTCTTAATGTCATGGAATGAAATCACAGTCACTTAAGTCTATGTGTGTTAATTTTTGCTGTACAGAAAGTTTTTTAACACATACACAGATGTATCAGTGTTGTTTTTATGCCCCCGAAGGTGGGCATATTAAAATCGCACTGTCCGTCCGTCCGGCTCTGTAACTTTCCCTTGTATGGACAGATTTTAAAATAACTTGCCACATGTGTTCCACATACCAAGACGACGTGTGGCGTGCAAGACCTGTGTCCCTACCTCAAAGGTCAAGGTCACACTTAGTGTTTATTCACAATGGAGTGCTGCATATAAGGACATAGAGTATAGGTTGTCGTGTCCGGGCTGTAACTTTCTCTTGTATGGACAGATTTTAAATTAACTAGCCACATGTGTACCACATACCAAGACAACACATCGCGTGCAAGACCCATGTCCCTACCTCAAAGGTCAAGGTCACACTTAGTGTTTATTCACAATGGAGTGCTGCATATAAGGACATAGAGTATAGGTTGTCGTGTCCGGGCGGTAACTTTCCCTTGTATAGACAGATTTTAAAATAACTTGCCACATGTGTTCCACATACCAAGACGAAGTGTCGCGTGCAAAACCTGTGTCCCTACCTGAAAGGTCAAGGTCACACAAAGTGTTTATTCACAATGGAGTGCTGCATATAAGGACATAGAGTATAGGTTGTCGTGTCCTGGCTGTATCTTTCTCTTGTATGGACAGATTTTAAAATAACTTGCCACATGTGTTCCACATACCAAGACGACATGTCGCGTGCAAGACCCGTGTCCCTACCTGAAAGGTCAAGGTCACACTTAGTGTTTATTTACAATGGAGTGCTGCATATAAGGACATAGAGTATAGGTTGTCGTGTCCTGGCTGTAACTTTCCTTGTATGGACAGATTTTAAAATCACTTGCTACATGTGTTCCACATACCAAGACGACGTGTCGCGTGCAAAACCCGTGTCCCTACCTCAAAGGTCAAGGTCACACTTAGTGTTTATTCACAATGGAGTGCTGCATATAAGAACATAGAGTATAGGTTGTCGTGTCCGGGCTGTAACTTTCACTTGTATGGACAGATTTTAAAATAACTTGCCACATGTGTTCCACATACCAAGACGACGTGTCGCGTGCAAGACCTGTGTCCCTGCCTCAAAGGTCAAGGTCACACATAGTGTTTATTCACAATGGAGTGCTGCATATAAGGACATAGAGTATAGGTTGTCGTGTCCGGGCTGTTACTTTCCCTTGTATGGACAGATTTTAAAATAACTTGCCACATGTGTTCCACATACCAAGACGAAGTGTCACGTGCAAGACCCGTGTCCCTACCTCAAAGGTCAAGGTCACACTTAGTGTTTATTCACAATGGAGTGCTGCATATAAGGACATAGAGTATAGGTCGTCGTGTCCGGCTGTTACTTTCCCTTGTATGGACAGATTTTAAAATCACTTGCTACATGTGTTCCACATACAAAGACGACTTGTCGTGTGCAAGACCCATGTCCCTACCTCTAAGGTGAAAGATACACTAAGTGTTTATTCCAAGGGAATTCTGAATATAAGGACATAACAGTGTAGGTTGTCAAGTATGGGTGGTATTTTTTTATGTTCAGAGGCAATTTAAAATAACTTGCCATATGTATTTGACACGTAAAGGCAAGATCAACTTTTCATGTACTGACCTTGTTCGTAGGTCAATGTCACATTTGGGGGCATTCGTCACATACTGTGACAGCTCTTGTTGTTAATCAATATTGATGTTAACATATTTTTTTAACAGTTTCCAATTGCTGATACATGAGTTGAAATGTGAATGTCTATTGTAAAATTTTATTTTCTCTGTAATCAGTGATATATTCATGACCAAATTATTGCCGAAATTCAGCCCCATTTCCAATGCTTAAATTAAAACCCTAGAGTTATATTTCAATTCAATTTTATAAAAAAATATTGGATAGCACAAGCTGTTCAAAGAGGTGATGTTTTCTTAAATAAAAAAAACCTTGATCACATTCATGTTAGCTCACCTGAGCAGCAAGTGCTCAAGGGTGAGCTATTGTCATAGGGGACAGTCGTTCTTCCGTCATACGTCTGGCATCTGTCCATCATCAGCATTTTCCTTCAAACAATTTCTTTTGAATAACCTCTTCGACAATTGCAACGAAATTTCACAGAAATGTTCCTTGGATGGTCAGCTTCGAGATTCCTTAGAATAAAATGGTTCCATGTAGAATTCTGAAAATCTTTGAAAATCTCCTCAGAAACCACTAGCCAGATTTCAAAATGATTTTCTATTAATATTCCTAAGGTTGTCTTTCATCAAATTTCTTCATGCCATGTTGGTTTCATTAAAAATCATCTGACCTCTAACACTGCTGCCTAGATTTCAAAATAATTTCACCAAAATAATCATAATAAAGGCGGCCCTTTATCAAATTCCTTCAAGCCATTTTGGTTAGTTTAAAACTCTTCCAACAGTGCTTGTTTTGTAGGACATTGCAGATTTAGGAAGAAAGACAACTCAGGTTCGAATAATCAGTTTGATTATCAGGCAAAATATCCCTTTTAAAATCTTCCCTAAAACGGCATGGCCCAGACCTTTGATATTTAATATGTAGCTTTATATAGTGATGTGAATGAAAAATTGTTCAATGTATGCCCCTGGGGTCAAAGCTTGTCCCATCCTGGGTGTTAATACTAATACAGTAAAATCTTTGAAAATCTTTTTCTCTGAAACCACGTGGCGCAGACCCCATATATTTGGTATGTAGCCTCATGTAGTGGTCCTTTACAATGATGCCTCTAATTATAATCCTGGGGTCAAAACTAATCTTGCCATGGTGGTCCTAGGTTTTCTATATACTGTAGTTAAATCTATGAAAAGTAACATGTAGTGATAAGAAACAACCTACATCCATAGCAGCCTTAGCAACCAATGACTTCCTTATCAACCAGTGACTTCCTAAGCGACCTCTTTCTTCCTTAGCAACCAGAAACCTCCTAAGCAACCAATGATTTGCTTAGCAACAACTTTCTTTCTTAGCAACCAATGAGATCCTTGGCAACCATTGCCTTATTGAGACTACTCACTGCTTTAGCAACCACTTGTCTTCTAAGCAATTCCCTACATCCATAGCAAGCAATGACTTTCTTACCAACTACATTTATCAATAGCAACCAATGACTTGCTTAAAAATTCATGGCTTCCTTAGCTAACGATGATTTTCTAACCATCCAATGACTACCTTACCAATAACCTTCATCAAGAGCAACCAAGGAATTCTTTTCCAACCAATGACTTTCTTAGCAACCATTGTCTACTTTAGCAGCCTATGACTTCCTTGCAAACTTTGACTTCCATAGTCGCCAATGACTTTTTAGCAACTACCTACATCCATATCAACCAATGTCTTCCGAAGCAACCATTGACTTCCATAGCAACAGTCAGCTTGCATTGCCATCACATCTGTTGTCCATAGGGAACAATCACTTAAAAATGTGATGACGTCCCTAGAAATACTATGGATTCTCTTTAAAAGAGCCAACCTCCTTATCAATCAAATTATTCGGCAACCACTTATTTCTTAGGCAAGCAGCAACATCCTTAATAACCACTGATATAGGGCAATCTTGGCTCTCTTGTGTCTTTTCTTTCTATTTTTAAGCATTCTGGTTCATTTCTAGATAAAATTGGAATTCACACTTTCAGTCAAAATTAATAATTTTTCCCAAGCTGAAAGATTGGGCAGTCCCTTCCCAAACTAATGTAAAAGAGTGCTGATTCTTTTTTGGATGCATTGTGTAAATGAAATCAGTGTCTTTCTCATGAATTTCATGACAAATGTTGTACAATTATGTCTTATGTTGTAGGTACTATAAGTCTGATGACGTTGTAATCCGGGAGCTTCTGGGTCGTAAATTGTCCACCAGAAACCGCAACAACCTGGATGATGTCAGTGAGAAAACCAAGGTTCCCCTCCGCAGCTGCTGTAGACAGGTTTTCTGACATTCCTTATTCACAATTATTTTGATGACACCAGTAATTTTATTTCATTCGTTCTGCATTCATACAATCAGATTAACACAAAATTTGTTTTAAGTTGGCAAAACCAGATACAATATACTTAGGCTGGGATAGCAAGTGTAAAAAATGTTCCTGGCTGACAACAAACTATTTTTTTATTTTTTTTTAAAGGTGTTGCTATGTTTAAACAAGTATTTTGGGGTGAAATATTTTCCATTCTGTTGAGTGGTATGCAATTGATAGTCCCCTGTTAAAAGAAATATGACACAACCAGGTGCAATTTCAATGTTGCCGATAAATTGCTCATTTTCAGATAAAATTATTAGTTTTCCTATTTTAAAGCTTTATTTGACCTTAAAATATCATGAAAACCAATCATAATGGTATTGCAAATCAAGAGTTTAGCAGGATGGTCGAATAATACAGTTCTTGTATTTGTCGAATGACATATGTGAATCAAGCCAAAACAAGGTGTTCACAAATGAGTCTTTTACCACAAAACTGAAATCAAAGACATAAAATAAGGTTACTGTGAGGAACTCTCTACCCATGTAGTAATAATGCATAAACATAATCTGATGAGATGATACTTGTAGTGTTTTTTCAAAGTTATCACCTTCCTTAAAAAACCTGTGTTGCAGTTTGACAATGTGAAGCGAGTGTTCAAGACTGTGGAGGAGATGCCGGGATCACTGGAGAAGAACATCAAGACACTCTTCTGTCTCTCTTCTGACAAACTTGCTAAGTAATTATAACATGTATATGTACAATAGAAATGTGAGGATTGTTGAGCACAGTGCTACAATACGAGCTTTCTAGTGCAGGTTGTTGATAGGTTTAACTGGAAAGAAAGATATTTTTATATAAAGCTTTATTAAATGTATGATATATTTAGTAAATCTGTTAAAGCATTGAGAGGCAAATTATCTAGCTTCATACTTTATTTTAATCACTTGATCAGGTCTATGGTTAAATGTTGGTAGCTTTTACTGAGTTGTCATGAAGGATAGATAGAAGATATACCTGTTATCATCATGTCAGGGGTAGTATTCCAAAACAGAATTTATCTTACAAGTTTTTTTTCTAAAATTGATAAAAACAAGTCTTAGCATTATTTTGAAGAATAATTTTAGTAAGGATAAATTTCCTATTGAATGGCCACGAATGTGATATTCTGTTTATAGCTTATGTTTAAGTTTGATGTTTTGAAGTTATTTCATGAAGGTGACATCATTTATGATGTAAATACATGTTTGCAAACTGATTTATTGTATTTACTGAAGTTAAAAACATACCAAAAAATTGCATTGCCTCATCAATCGTTTACAGGAAATATGCAGCAATTGTATTCATGACGAACCACAGATTTGAAACCACGAAGAAGCGTCTCAGCCATCTCACGTTTGATGACTTCATGTACTGTGCCGAGCTGATGATAACAAACTGGTCTTACAGTGCAGCAGGTCAGTGAAGCTAACTCCCTCCTTGAATATTTTGATGCAGACAATCCTTTATCTAAAACAATAATGCTTCACGACAATTGGTAATCATTTTGAAGTTGGAAATCATTGTATTACAAATACTATGTATTAAAGTAGTTCATCAAGAAAAAGGATGAAAAATTGATAAATGAATTGTTCATGTTATAGTTCCAATTTTAAAAAGATATGTTTTTATAAATGTGTTGTTTAATCATTTAGAGTGTGATAACCATGAGGACATGGACGTAGACCTTGATCGCTCATTTCTGCAGGATCTCCGGGAACTGAAGATCCTTACAGACAAACAGCACCTCGACGAACACAAGATGTTTGTAAAATTTTATGTGTAAAGAATTATCTCTGTTTTGGTTTCTCTAGATGAAAACTAGTTGTATAAATAATCTACCCTGTATAAAACTTGGAATGAAATAAAACAAAAACCATCATATCAGCTGTTTGTAAATTTAAGTTATTGCAGGTGATAGTAGATTCTACCCAGTAAATGGAAGCTAATATGGTTCATTTCTGTAATTTTTTTTAATCAAAATCCAGCTAGAATAATTTGGTGATAAAAACAAGGCATTGATAATGTTGAAATGCCCTTGAAATGATCAAGTGTGTGTGTATGCCATATATATATTTTTTAAAAGACTATTGATTCATTTAATTGTATGCAAAATTATTATTGGGATTCATTATTTATGAATGATTTTCTATTTGTAAAGATACTTGTATCGTTTATGTTGAAGCCAACATGTACTAGTTGTCTCCCCTGTACTGTAGGTATGTCATGAACAGCCTAAAGACATCTCTCATCAAGAAGAAACATTCCAGTCTCGAAGATAATTACAAGGTATTTTACAGTTCCTATCCTTTATTAATTCAATAATTGATAGAATGGATTGAGAGAATGGTTACGCTTAATAATTTGTTAAATACAGAAACATCATGGCATTGAGATGTAATGGTAGAATTTTTTGTGGTTTGTGTTCCAAAAAAGACCTTGGGCCTTATTTTCAAAACATCTTAAGAAAGTTGTTTAAACTTAAATCTGTCTGTTTTGGCTAGGGTATTGGTATTAATTAATGAATAAACAGCAGGTTGAAGTAGGCCTGTTGAATGCACTATCACTCTAAACCTGATTGTAAGAAAAGTTTGTCAAGAATGACTGCTTTGTTATAAAGTGGCTAGGTCTGCCCCTACATGGGGAGATATGTTAATAGACTTGCACATTTAATGTATAAACATGTGCAAACAATATTTATTTATAAATCATTTAGCTGTTATAATTCTAAGCATGCAAGCGTCATAATATCTTATTCCATCATGTAAACTTCTTTTAAATGATTTTGTTATCAAATCAAGTCTTACTTATTCTATAATAATACAATTGTATAGTTATTGCAATGTTTGATGACTTTCTATCACAAGTATCATTAATTTCTTCAGAGTATTGTTGAAACAATTATTGCGTGCCTTCTCCTTATCATGTATGTGTATGTAGCATTGTAAATATTTGTAAATATTGTTTGTCCTCATGGCCGTATTGCTTATTGGATGTGAAATAAATCTTCTTCATATAAAGTATGTTCAGTTCATCTAAAACAATAACAACAAACATAAAAATGTTGATAAATTTGTTTCCAATGTTGCCAAAATATGGCCCAATTATTAGTTCTGTTTATATATTATGTTTTTAGCTCGAGTATTTGAAGAATAAGGAGGGCTATACTACTCGCCCCGGCGTCAGCGTCGGTGTCCGGTTAAAGTATTAGGGCAAGTTGGGAAGTCCAATACTCTTCATTCAATTGACTTAATACTTCACACAGTTGTTCAGGGCCATCACATAATGAGGTTAGATAACTCCATATTATCCTTTATACAAATTATGGCCCCTGATTGACTATGGAACTTAGGTTAAAGTTTTAGGGCCGGTTGGGATATTTATTAATTACTTCTATACCCTTCGTTCAATTGACTTAATACTTCACACAGTTGTTCAGGACCATCACACAATGAGGTTACATAACTTCATATTATCCTTAATACAATTTATGGCCCCTGATTGACTTAGGTTAAAGTTTTAGGGCAGGTTAAAGTTTTAGGGCAAGTTGAGATTTTCACTTCAAGTCCAATACCCTTGATTCAATTGACTTAATACTTAGCACAGTTGTTCAGGGTCATTACATAATGAGGTTAGATAACTCCATATTATCTTTTATACAAATTATGGACCCTGATTGACTATGGAACTTAGGTTAAAGTTTTAAGGCAGGTTGGGATATTTATTGATAACTTCTATACCCTTCATTCAATGGACTTAATACTTCACACAATTGTTCAGGTACATCACACAATGAAGTTACATAACTCCATATTATCCTTAATACAAATTATGGCTCTTGATTGACTTTGGTTAAAGTTTAGGGCAGGTTAAAGTTCTAGGGCAAGTTGGGATTTTAATAAAAAAAACTTCTATACCCTTCATTCAATGCACTTAATACTTGGCAGAATTATTGACTACCATCTAACAACAAGGAACATAAGTCCATTTCAGCCCTAAATACTAATTATTGCCCTTGAATGTTTTTTTTTTAAATTTTCTTTTAATTTATTTTGAAAGGCACATTTTTAACCACATTTTCATAAATGGAAAACAAGTTATTTCAATGACTTGCGTCATTGTTCGGGCAGGCTGGTGTTAGGGCAGCGTCAAAGTCGTCTTATGTATCGATTAATTTTAGCTAGGTTTGACATAAAGAGACCAAACTTGGTATATACACAGAGTTTATGGAGACCTTTTATGGGAATGCGTTTGAGGCCCCTAGGATCAAGGTCAAGGTTACTATTAATAGAAAAAGGGTTGGTATTGAATAACTTAAGTAAGGGTCTTCATATTGGTACCAAATTTGGTATATAGGAAGAGTTTATAGAGACCTTTCTTGAGATTGTGTTTTGGGCCCCAAGAGTTTAGGTCTAGGTCAAGGTCAAAATAGAAATAAGGTTAGTACTGAATAACTCAAGTAAGGGTCAAGGTCACTGTTAAATAGAAGAAACAGTTGAAACTGAATCTCTTCTGCCAATCATTAAATACCTGGTTTTGTCACATTGCAATTCTTGTTCACTTTTCAATTTGATTGTTTTATTGCTTTTGACAGGCACATATAACATCGTTATTGTATTCACTTCTAAGTCAAAGCGGCGTAGTCGAGCACGCTGTATTACGACAGCTCTTGTTATTATTATATTAACTGTCTACTAGTATTTAGTGTATACCATGGTGCAATGCATAAGATTGCTGATTAGTATACAGGAATTACTGGGTACAAATCATGCTGCTGGCAGAATTTTATTTTTATTTTCTAATTATATTTTCAATTTTTATTTGTGCATAATTAATTTCATGTCTGAATTGATAACTATGATAATTTTTCAGTTGAATTTGTAGAAAAGATAGAAATCTTAACTTGATTGGTTTGTGAGCACAAACACTGATGTTCTAGAATAAATTGACATTGGTACGGTTCATGTTTCAGGCCACCTCCAAGACCATTATCAGTTTAGCGTACGGGTTAAACCACAGTAAGGAAGTGAGAAACTTTTTCTCCGATGTCATTGAAGAGGTAGGTTGTCATTTCACATGTGTTGTCATTGAAGAGATAGGTTGTCCCTTCGCATGTGTTGTCATTGAAGAGATAGGTTGTCATTTCGCAGGTGTTGTCATTGAAGAGATAGGTTGTCCCTTCGCATGTGTTGTCATTAAAGAGGTAGGTTGTCATTTCACATGTTTTGTCATTGAAGAGGTAGGTTGTCATTTCACATGTGTTGTCATAGAAGAGGTAGGTTGTCCCTTCACAGGTGTTGTCATTCATGTGTTGTCATTGAAGAGGTAGGTTGTCCCTTCACATGTGTTGTCATTGAAGAGGTAGGTTGTCCCTTGACATGTGTTGTCATTGAAGAGATAGGTTGTCCCTTCACATGTGTTGTCATTGAAGAGGTAGGTTGTCCCTTCACATGTGTTGTCATTGAAGAGATAGGTTGTCCCTTCACATGTGTTGTCATTGAAGAGGTAGGTTGTCCCTTCACATGTGTTGTCATTGAAGAGGTAGGTTGTCCCTTCACATGTGTTGTCATTGAAGAGATAGGTTGTCATTTCACATGTGTTGTCATTGAAGAGATAGGTTGTCTCTTCACATGTGTTGTCATTGAAGAGGTAGGTTGTCCCTTCACATGTGTTGTCATTGAAGAGGTAGGTTGTCCCTTCGCATGTGTTGTCATTGAAGAGGTAGGTTGTCCCTTCACATGTGTTGTCATTGAAGAGATATGTTGTCATTTCACATGTGTTGTCATTGAAGAGATAGGTTGTCATTTCACATGTGTTGTCATTGAAGAGGTAGGTTGTCCCTTCGCATGTGTTGTCATTGAAGAGGTAGGTTGTCATTTCACATGTGTTGTCATTGAAGAGATAGGTTGTCATTTCACATGTGTTGTCATTGAAGAGGTAGGTTGTCCCTTCGCATGTGTTGTCATTGAAGAGGTAGGTTGTCATTTCACATGTGTTGTCATTGAAGAGATAGGTTGTCATTTCACATGTGTTGTCATTGAAGAGGTAGGTTGTCATTTCACATGTGTTGTCATTGAAGAGGTAGGTTGTCATTTCACATGTGTTGTCATTGAAGAGATAGGTTGTCACTTCACATGTGTTGTCATTGAAGAGATAGGTTGTCATTTCACATGTGTTGTCATTGAAGATGTAGGTTGTCCCTTCGCATGTGTTGTCATTGAAGAGGTAGGTTGTCATTTCACATGTGTTGTCATTGAAGAGGTAGGTTGTCATTTCACATGTGTTGTCATTGAAGAGGTAGGTTGTCCCTTCACATGTGATGTCATTGAAGAGATATGTTGTCATTTCACATGTGTTGTCATTGAAGAGATAGGTTGTCCCTTCGCATGTGTTGTCATTGAAGAGATAGGTTGTCATTTCACATGTGTTGTCATTGAAGAGGTAGGTTGTCCCTTCGCATGTGTTGTCATTGAAGAGGTAGGTTGTCATTTCATATGTGTTGTCATTGAAGAGATAGGTTGTCCCTTCGCATGTGTTGTCATTGAAGGGTAGGTTGTCATTTCACATGTGTTGTCATTGAAGCGATAGGTTGTCCCTTCACATGTGTTGTCATTGAAGAGATAGGTTGTCCCTTCGCATGTGTTGTCATTGAAGAGATAGGTTGTCCCTTCGCATGTGTTGTCATTGAAGAGATAGGTTGTCCCTTCGCATGTGTTGTCATTGAAGAGGTAGGTTGTCATTTCACATGTGTTGTCATAGAAGAGATAGGTTGTCACTTCACATGTGTTGTCATTGAAGATGTAGGTTGTCATTTCACATGTGTTGTCATTGAAGATGTAGGTTGTCCCTTCGCATGTGTTGTCATTGAAGAGGTAGGTTGTCATTTCACATGTGTTGTCATTGAAGAGGTAGGTTGTCATTTCACATGTGTTGTCATTGAAGAGATAGGTTGTCCCTTCGCATGTGTTGTCATTGAAGAGGTAGGTTGTCATTTCACATGTGTAGTCATTAAAGCGATAGGTTGTCCCTTCGCATGTGTTGTCATTGAAGAGGTATGCTGTCATTTCACATGTGTTGTCATTGAAGAGGTAGGTTGTCATTTCACATGTGTTGTCATTGAAGAGATAAGTTGTCCCTTCGCATGTGTTGTCATTGAAGAGGTAGGTTGTCATTTCACATGTGTTGTCATTGAAGAGGTAGGTTGTCATTTCACATGTGTTGTCATTGAAGAGATAGGTTGTCATTTCACATGTGTTGTCATTGAAGAGATAGGTTGTCATTTCACATGTGTTGTCATTGAAGAGATAGGTTGTCATTTCACATGTGTTGTCATTGAAGAGGTAGGTTGTCCCTTCGCATATGTTGTCATTGAAGAGGTAGGTTGTCCCTTCGCATGTGTTGTCATTGAAGAGGTAGGTTGTCCCTTCGCATGTGTTGTCATTGAAGAGGTAGGTTGTCCCTTCACATGTGTTGTCATTGAAGAGGTAGGTTGTCCCTTCGCATGTGTTGTCATTGAAGAGATAGGTTGTCCCTTCGCATGTGTTGTCATTGAAGAGATAGGTTGTCCCTTCGCATGTGTTGTCATTGAAGAGATAGGTTGTCATTTCACATGTGTTGTCATTGAAGAGATAGGTTGTCCCTTCGCATGTGTTGTCATTGAAGAGGTAGGTTGTCATTTCACATGTGTTGTCATAGAAGAGATAGGTTGTCACTTCACATGTGTTGTCATTGAAGGGATAGGTTGTCATTTCACATGTGTTGTCATTGAAGATGTAGGTTGTCCCTTCGCATGTGTTGTCATTGAAGAGGTAGGTTGTCATTTCACATGTGTTGTCATTGAAGAGGTAGGTTGTCATTTCACATGTGTTGTCATTGAAGAGGTAGGTTGTCCCTTCACATGTGATGTCATTGAAGAGATATGTTGTCATTTCACATGTGTTGTCATTGAAGAGATAGGTTGTCATTTCACATGTGTTGTCATTGAAGAGATAGGTTGTCCCTTCGCATGTGTTGTCATTGAAGAGGTAGGTTGTCATTTCACATGTGTTGTCATTGAAGAGATAGGTTGTCATTTCACATGTGTTGTCATTGAAGAGATAGGTTGTCATTTCACATGTGTTGTCATTGAAGAGGTAGGTTGTCCCTTCGCATGTGTTGTCATTGAAGAGGTAGGTTGTCATTTCACATGTGTTGTCATTGAAGAGGTAGGTTGTCCCTTCGCATGTGTTGTCATTGAAGAGGTAGGTTGTCCCTTCACATGTGTTGTCATTGAAGAGATAGGTTGTTATTTCACATGTGTTGTCATTGAAGAGATAGGTTGTCCCTTCACATGTGTTGTCATTGAAGAGATAGGTTGTCCCTTCGCATGTGTTGTCATTGAAGAGATAGGTTGTCCCTTGGCATGTGTTGTCATTGAAGAGATAGGTTGTCCCTTCGCATGTGTTGTCATTGAAGAGGTAGGTTGTCATTTCACATGTGTTGTCATAGAAGAGATAGGTTGTCACTTCACATGTGTTGTCATTGAAGAGATAGGTTGTCATTTCACTTGTGTTGTCATTGAAGATGTAGGTTGTCCCTTCGTATGTGTTGTCATTGAAGAGGTAGGTTGTCATTTCACATGTGTTGTCATTGAAGAGGTAGGTTGTCCCTTCGCATGTGTTGTCATTGAAGAGATAGAATGTCCCTTGCATGTGTTGTCATTGAAGAGGTAGGTTGTCATTTCACATGTGTTGTCATTAAAGAGATAGGTTGTCCCTTCGCATGTGTTGTCATTGAAGAGGTATGCTGTCATTTCACATGTGTTGTCATTGAAGAGGTAGGTTGTCATTTCACATGTGTTGTCATTGAAGAGATAAGTTGTCCCTTCGCATGTGTTGTCATTGAAGAGGTAGGTTGTCATTTCACATGTGTTGTCATTGAAGAGGTAGGTTGTCATTTCACATGTGTTGTCATTGAAGAGATAGGTTGTCATTTCACATGTGTTGTCATTGAAGAGGTAGGTTGTCCCTTGACATGTGTTGTCATTGAAGAGATAGGTTGTCCCTTCACATGTGTTGTCATTGAAGAGGTAGGTTGTCCCTTCACATGTGTTGTCATTGAAGAGATAGGTTGTCCCTTCACATGTGTTGTCATTGAAGAGGTAGGTTGTCCCTTCACATGTGTTGTCATTGAAGAGATAGGTTGTCCCTTCACATGTGTTGTCATTGAAGAGATAGGTTGTCATTTCACATGTGTTGTCATTGAAGAGATAGGTTGTCTCTTCACATGTGTTGTCATTGAAGAGGTAGGTTGTCCCTTCACATGTGTTGTCATTGAAGAGGTAGGTTGTCCCTTCACATGTGTTGTCATTGAAGAGGTAGGTTGTCCCTTTGCATGTGATGTCATTGAAGAGGTAGGTTGTCCCTTCGCATGTGTTGTCATTGAAGAGATAGGTTGTCCCTTCACATGTGTTGTCATTGAAGAGATATGTTGTCATTTCACATGGGATGTCATTGAAGAGGTAGGTTGTCATTTCACATGTGTTGTCATTGAAGAGGTAGGTTGTCCCTTCACATGTGATGTCATTGTAGAGATATGTTGTCATTTCACATGTGTTGTCATTGAAGAGATAGGTTGTCCCTTCGCATGTGTTGTCATTGAAGAGGTAGGTTGTCATTTCACATGTGTTGTCATAGAAGAGATAGGTTGTCACTTCACATGTGTTGTCATTGAAGAGATAGGTTGTCATTTCACATGTGTTGTCATTGAAGATGTAGGTTGTCCCTTCGCATGTGTTGTCATTGAAGAGATATGTTGTCATTTCACATGTGTTGTCATTGAAGAGGTAGGTTGTCATTTCACATGTGTTGTCATTGAAGAGGTAGGTTGTCCCTTCGCATGTGATGTCATTGAAGAGATATGTTTCATTTCACATGTGTTGTCATTGAAGAGGTAGGTTGTCCCTTCACATGTGATGTCATTGAAGAGATATGTTGTCATTTCACATGTATTGTCATTGAAGAGATAGGTTGTCATTTCACATGTATTGTCATTGAAGAGATAGGTTGTCATTTCACATGTGTTGTCATTGAAGAGGTAGGTTGTCCCTTCGCATGTGTTATCATTGAAGAGGTAGGTTGTCATTTCACATGTGTTGTCATTGAAGAGACAGGTTGTCATTTCACATGTGTTGTCATTGAAGAGATAGGTTGTCATTTCACATGTGTTGTCATTGAAGAGATAGGTTGTCCCTTCGCATGTGTTGTCATTGAAGAGGTAGGTTGTCCCTTCACATGTGTTGTCATTGAAGAGGTAGGTTGTCCCTTCACATGTGTTGTCATTGAAGAGGTAGGTTGTCCCTTCGCATGTGTTGTCATTGAAGAGGTAGGTTGTCCCTTCACATGTGTTGTCATTGAAGAGATATGTTGTCATTTCACATGTGTTGTCATTGAAGAGATAGGTTGTCATTTCACATGTGTTGTCATTGAAGAGGTAGGTTGTCCCTTCGCATGTGTTATCATTGAAGAGGTAGGTTGTCATTTCACATGTGTTGTCATTGAAGAGATAGGTTGTCATTTCACATGTGTTGTCATTGAAGAGGTAGGTTGTCCCTTCGCATGTGTTATCATTGAAGAGGTAGGTTGTCATTTCACATGTGTTGTCATTGAAGAGACAGGTTGTCATTTCACATGTGTTGTCATTGAAGAGATAGGTTGTCATTTCACATGTGTTGTCATTGAAGAGGTAGGTTGTCATTTCACATGTGTTGTCATAGAAGAGATAGGTTGTCACTTCACATGTGTTGTCATTGAAGAGATAGGTTGTCATTTCACATTTGTTGTCATTGAAGATGTAGGTTGTCCCTTCGCATGTGTTGTCATTGAAGAGGTAGGTTGTCATTTCACATGTGTTGTCATTGAAGAGGTAGGTTGTCATTTCACATGTGTTGTCATTGAAGAGGTAGGTTGTCCCTTCACATGTGATGTCATTGAAGAGATATGTTGTCATTTCACATGTGTTGTCATTGAAGAGATAGGTTGTTCCTTCGCATGTGTTGTCATTGAAGAGATAGGTTGTCATTTCACATGTGTTGTCATTGAAGAGGTAGGTTGTCCCTTCGCATGTGTTGTCATTGAAGAGGTAGGTTGTCATTTCATATGTGTTGTCATTGAAGAGGTAGGTTGTCCCTTCACATGTGTTGTCATTGAAGGGTAGGTTGTCATTTCACATGTGTTGTCATTGAAGCGATAGGTTGTCCCTTCACATGTGTTGTCATTGAAGAGATAGGTTGTCCCTTCGCATGTGTTGTCATTGAAGAGATAGGTTGTCCCTTCGCATGTGTTGTCATTGAAGAGATAGGTTGTCCCTTCGCATGTGTTGTCATTGAAGAGGTAGGTTGTCATTTCACATGTGTTGTCATAGAAGAGATAGGTTGTCACTTCACATGTGTTGTCATTGAAGATGTAGGTTGTCATTTCACATGTGTTGTCATTGAAGATGTAGGTTGTCCCTTCGCATGTGTTGTCATTGAAGAGGTAGGTTGTCATTTCACATGTGTTGTCATTGAAGAGGTAGGTTGTCATTTCACATGTGTTGTCATTGAAGAGGTAGGTTGTCATTTCACATGTGTTGTCATTGAAGAGATAGGTTGTCATTTCACATGTGTTGTCATTGAAGAGATAGGTTGTCATTTCACATGTGTTGTCATTGAAGAGATAGGTTGTCATTTCACATGTGTTGTCATTGAAGAGGTAGGTTGTCCCTTCGCATGTGTTGTCATTGAAGAGGTAGGTTGTCCCTTCGCATGTGTTGTCATTGAAGAGGTAGGTTGTCCCTTCGCATGTGTTGTCATTGAAGAGGTAGGTTGTCCCTTCACATGTGTTGTTATTGAAGAGGTAGGTTGTCCCTTCGCATGTGTTGTCATTGAAGAGGTAGGTTGTCCCTTCGCATGTGTTGTCATTGAAGAGATAGGTTGTCCCTTCGCATGTGTTGTCATTGAAGAGATAGGTTGTCATTTCACATGTGTTGTCATTGAAGAGATAGGTTGTCCCTTCGCATGTGTTGTCATTGAAGAGGTAGGTTGTCATTTCACATGTGTTGTCATAGAAGAGATAGGTTGTCACTTCACATGTGTTGTCATTGAAGAGATAGGTTGTCATTTCACATGTGTTGTCATTGAAGATGTAGGTTGTCCCTTCGCATGTGTTGTCATTGAAGAGGTAGGTTGTCATTTCACATGTGTTGTCATTGAAGAGGTAGGTTGTCATTTCACATGTGTTGTCATTGAAGAGGTAGGTTGTCCCTTCACATGTGATGTCATTGAAGAGATATGTTGTCATTTCACATGTGTTGTCATTGAAGAGATAGGTTGTCATTTCACATGTGTTGTCATTGAAGAGATAGGTTGTCCCTTCGCATGTGTTGTCATTGAAGAGGTAGGTTGTCATTTCACATGTGTTGTCATTGAAGAGATAGGTTGTCATTTCACATGTGTTGTCATTGAAGAGATAGGTTGTCATTTCACATGTGTTGTCATTGAAGAGGTAGGTTGTCCCTTCGCATGTGTTGTCATTGAAGAGGTAGGTTGTCATTTCACATGTGTTGTCATTGAAGAGGTAGGTTGTCCCTTCACATGTGTTGTCATTGAAGAGATAGGTTGTCCCTTCGCATGTGTTGTCATTGAAGAGATAGGTTGTCCCTTGGCATGTGTTGTCATTGAAGAGATAGGTTGTCCCTTCGCATGTGTTGTCATTGAAGAGGTAGGTTGTCATTTCACATGTGTTGTCATAGAAGAGATAGGTTGTCACTTCACATGTGTTGTCATTGAAGAGATAGGTTGTCATTTCACTTGTGTTGTCATTGAAGATGTAGGTTGTCCCTTCGTATGTGTTGTCATTGAAGAGGTAGGTTGTCATTTCACATGTGTTGTCATTGAAGAGGTAGGTTGTCCCTTCGCATGTGTTGTCATTGAAGAGATAGAATGTCCCTTGCATGTGTTGTCATTGAAGAGGTAGGTTGTCATTTCACATGTGTTGTCATTAAAGAGATAGGTTGTCCCTTCGCATGTGTTGTCATTGAAGAGGTATGCTGTCATTTCACATGTGTTGTCATTGAAGAGGTAGGTTGTCATTTCACATGTGTTGTCATTGAAGAGATAAGTTGTCCCTTCGCATGTGTTGTCATTGAAGAGGTAGGTTGTCATTTCACATGTGTTGTCATTGAAGAGGTAGGTTGTCATTTCACATGTGTTGTCATTGAAGAGATAGGTTGTCATTTCACATGTGTTGTCATTGAAGAGATAGGTTGTAATTTCACATGTGTTGTCATTGAAGAGGTAGGTTGTCCCTTCGCATGTGTTGTCATTGAAGAGATAGGTTGTCCCTTCGTATGTGTTGTCATTGAAGAGGTAGGTTGTCCCTTCACATGTGTTGTCATTGAAGAGGTAGGTTGTCCCTTCTTATGTGATGTACGTTCATTGTTTCAAATTACATTTGGTGCCTCTCAATGTATTGCCATAGACGTGGTGTCATTGCCCTTGTACAAATATTTGAAGGTTTTGACATTACAAAAATGATAAAAAGAAATGTTATAAAACTTAGAAATCACATAAAACTAGCTATGCTGTTTCATGATAACTATGCCTGTATTTTGTCCCCTGTATTTTGTCCACAGGTAATAGAACCGTTTATGAACTCTTGTAAACTCTGCCTGTATTTTGTCCACAGGTAATAGAACCATTCATGAACACAGGCTGGACGTATGAAGACATGAAGACATTCCTGCAGATGTACAAAGATGCAGGTGTCAGACTCTCTGTCTTCAGGTAAACTTTATCATATATAGCTATTGTGTTTATGTATAGTAAGGGCTGTAACTCTTGCTTATATAATTGTTCAGTAATGCCACTTGAACAGCTGAGTTGGAGGAGAGACATTGGCAACCACGTGTGTAGAAACACGCAAGATGATGCTAATCATTCTGGAAAGCCATTACTGGCCTGAGGGTAGATCTCCAGACTTATTGGATGACTTTCTGTCATTTAAAGCTCTACCATTTCCTACTTTGTTGTCAAGAAAGAAGCTCATGTTTTTCCTACTGGAAGTGCTGAAAGGCTTGTATTCAGTATTGATTGTATCAAGTAAATTGAATAGTCTTAAAGTTGCACGTATCACCATCAATTCTTTATTTATTATTTGCATTTTTCTCTATTTATTTTGATAGCTTTCAATTTAAATCATTTAAAAAACATATCATAAACAAACACTTTTTTGTTTTAAGCATTTATGAAACAAATGCTCTGTAAATTTTACGTTTGTTTAAAATCTGTAGATATTTGATATTCAGATATTCACTCTTGTCCAATCAGAGTGCAGCAATGAATTAAACAATGATGTCATAACACCTTATGATGCATGCAATATGAAGGTCATTTATCATTAAAGGGCAATAAAGTTTTTGTCTAGCTTTGGTACATTTCATCGTTAGTTTTAATTTACGACTCATATATTGCTATTTTCATTTGTTTCGGTTTTAAAGTGAAGAATGAAACTGTTCTGTATAAAGTGAGTTTAATTAACATCTGAAATGCAAGTACAACCCTGAATTATTCAATAGAAATATGATAATATACCAATTGTTACACCCAGTTGTGTTTACTTGATAGTGTTATTGAAAGTCCTTGTATCATGAATGATTAATCCAAATTTTACATAATGTTTTTGCATTGAAGACATCAATCTATTAGAAGGAATAAACTGGATGAAATGCCATGTAATTAAATGCAGGAAGATTATTACTTGTGTAAATTATTGAACAAGATGGCATTGTGTTGAGAGATGATATTCCATTTCCATTCAGGACGCTGCCGAGCCTGGGGATCGTGTGGGAGCGATATATGAACACATTCATCAACTGTTGCCTGAAGCTCTACCATACCTAGCTCCAAGATGACCAGTAAACTAGGACCATCTGACCCCCAATACCAACCCCAAGGCATAGACGGATAGACGATTCCTGTTTTTGATGCCATGATTTAACTGTTCCTTTTGTAAAGGGATTGTAATATTTTTTAATGGCAAAGTAAACTGCATGCAAACAGACAAATAAATTCCATGTGCTTTTTTGTGTACACTAGGTGAGTCATTGATTATGTGAAATAGCTATTGGATTTATTTTAATACTGTCATTGCCCTCATTACTGGCTGTTTCAACTTTATATCAACAAGAAAAAAAGGAAACTGTCACTCGAGAAACCATTGTAAATATAAAAGTGCTTGTATTTATGTTAAAGATTTTGTTATATTTTACACCACTGTTTACCCATGAAAGAGCCAGTTTTTTTGTAGAGTTATGAAAATGCTCAAGAGTCAAACATGTTTTAAACATAATGGGGCCATATGACAAGCTTATGGTATGATCTATTTTTGGGTTTGATTTATCTGAGTAGTCCAAAAAAAGAATTTGAAACAAGAAGTGTTATTAGTCAGATTAGGATATGTTTATTTGATTTTTCAAGTAAATCTTTTAATTTAGTTTGTTACAATCGCTTCACATATCCTTGATGTTAAGAAATTGTCATACATACTCATTGATGGCCACATTTTTAGTTACTTAGAACATATTCCCATCATTTGTGCAGTCATATGAAACACTTAGAATGTACTTTTTACTTAAACATGAGTTTTTAGAATTATTACTGTACTCAGTAGTTTGAAAAATATTTTTCCAATTTTAAAACTGTTATTTTAGTCACAAACACCCTTTATGTTAATCTAAGATGTTTGTTTAATATTGTCCCATGTATAGTTTGCCTCTGGTTCATACATTGTCATGTTCATTGCTGATGGGATCAAAGTACAGAACCCTGACCAAGGGGCATTATGTCCATGTAGTTGACCACCGGAATGGTTGTGAAATACAATGTAGCAATGCAAGTGTGTTTGGGGTGTTGTATGTGTGGCACTGCTATTGTTTTCATATTATTCTATGATGTGAAAGTACTTGTTCGCTTGATGATGGAATAGGAGGTCTGTTTGAAAGAAAGCTCAACTCAAAGGAATCTGTGTTTGTATGAATATGTTTATTTTATTTTATTCCAAAATTATATTTCTTTTGTTTTGATGCTCCCAGAAGGGAGAGCATATAGTCACTGCTTTGTCCGTCCATCCATCCGGCTGTACTTTCATCAGGTCGTCACAGCCTTCTCAAGAGAATATCTTTTAAACTATTGATTGGATAAAAATGAAACTTGGTATATAGAAATATGACAATGAGAGTGCACAAGAACCATAATCCTATTATGCATATTTATTAAGTTATCTCCCCTTTACCATCTTTTCATAATTGGTGTTTTTCAGGGCCATAATTTCAAAACTAATAATTTGATTGAAATACAGATGGATGGCAATGAGATGAAGTGCAGTTCACAAGAACCATAATCCTATCATGTTTTTTATTAAATAATGTCCCCTTCAACATTTTTCATAATTGGTGCTTGTCTGGGCAATGACTTCAAAAGATCTGATGGGATTAAAAAATAACTTGATATATAGATAGACTGCAATAAGAGGAATTGCAGTGTACAAGAACCATAATCCAATCATGCATATTTATTAAGTTTTCTCACCTTACCCTTTTTTATAAATGGTGCTTCCTCACCCTTGTCCTTCAGAATACCTTCAAAACTACTGATGGGATTGAAATAAAACATGGTATATGGATTGATGGCAGAGAGAGGAAGTGCAGTACTCAAAAACCAGAATCCTATTATGCATATTTATAGAGGTTATTGCCCCATAACCATTTTTTTAATCATTTGAGCTTGTCCAGGCCATATCTTGAAAAAACATTGAATGGATTGAAATGAAACTTCAAATATAGATTGATAGAAATATTAAGATGAAGTGCATTATTCAAGATCCATAATCCTGCCTTGCATTTTTAGTTCCCCTGAAACTCCCCTTATCCGATAGTTTTTGAAAATTGGAGTTTGTCCTGGCCATACCTTGGACATTTGTGAATTTCATTTGCTGCTCTTTAATTACATTTCTTGAATTTTACTTTTTTATTTCTTGAAAATTATTTCTCAAACCTGCCCATATCTTTCCAAGGTATGATTTTTTCCAACTTGTGTATAATAATGCTGCAACCATTTACCTTCTACCAGCACTAATTAAAATTCTGCCTTTTCATAGAGAATGGGTGTTTGGGGAGCATCTGTCGCTTCCAGTGATATCCTTGTTTCTGTCTTATTTTAAGGAATTATGCAATGATCTAGCTATTTTTTTGTTAAAGAAAACACTAAATACTCCATATCTTAACATGTTGCCTGTCTTTATTTTTTTTAAATTTTATTTTCTTTAAGTGAATATTTTAACTTTTATTTATTAGAAGAGATATTTAATTAATGTTTACTTGATTATAAAGTACATATTAATAAAAAAATATCTCCTCTTTCATAATACCAGTAAGTTTCAACCTTTTCAAATGCCAAATCTACATAGTGAAAATTATGGGTACCTTTTTAAGCCAACTTAATGTATTTCTTTTTCCAACGTAGCATGTGATTTGTTCACTTTTCTGAAGGAAAGGCTCGGCCCCAAAGAGTATTTTAATAATTGTCGCATTTCATGACTGGCAATCGTTTATCGCGTAATAAAATATTTCTCACTTGTCTGGAGGAAAAAGAAGTTTAAAATAGGGAGAGACGGGAGAGACACTTTAAGCTGTTGCCTGGTGTAACCTGCCTGCCTATCCATTATTGTATTGTTTTCTCTTATCTACATCAATTAATGTCTTTGCTTAAAAGCTCTCTCTTACATTTGGATAAAGTTTTTGTTTTATTGTTGGTCACATTTTTTTTAATGGTGACTTAAAATTGAAAGTTTTATTTTTGGTGTCAGCTGTAAATCGGAGATAAACCCGCTGTTCTATCAAAGTTTTAAATCCATTTCCAACTAAGTGTTGCAGTTGTTTTCAAATTCTAGAATTACTAGATATCTAAATGCAAGTTGTTTTAGCACAACTTTTTTTGCATTTTTTCACTTCTTTTCATGTCATTCTGTAAATACTATTGTATTTGATGACGATGAGTGTTAGTAGTTTGTTATGTTAGTTGATTTTCTGATTAAGTGCAATAAATTGCAACTAGAGATAATAATTTGTTTAGATATTCTTTGTATTCGAGAAAATTTACATTTGCCCCAAAAATAATCCATTTTTTTTATATGGATCCCTCGGCGAGGGACCAGGGTATGGGTCGGAATTCCAGGGGTATTCACCCCCCCCCCGTCCACCGGGTTTTGTGATATGTATGCAATTTTAAATACCTTCACGTTTATACTGTCTATAGTTACATATATCTGGGTCCAATGAAATGTCTGCTGGAATTTCCAGTGTATGGATTTTAAATGGTGTTATTTCCCACCCACAACAAAGTTGGTTAGTAAGGTGGGAACCACATATTAGCCTAAAATTTTATAATTATGGGAACAATTTCTTATGCACAGTCACCCATAGTCGGTTGTGTGTTAACCCGATCATTGTTCAGTTTAATTTCGTCCAATCCAGACGTTCACTATTTGACTTAAAAAAAAAACCTGGTCAGATCTGGAAGCGTCTTCACATGAGTGTTTTATATCAAGCCTCGTGGTACCCGCCATCGCCAGGGTTTACAATTAAATGTAAAAAGAGGTTCTTGTGTAGGCTTCGTCCCAGATCTGGATGGAATTTCACAGGAGCAATTTACCGGTATATCAAGCCTAGTGGTGCATAACGTTCTGTTGGAGTATTTTCCCCGGAGTAATGGCCCTTTTTAGATTAAAGTGTACATAGAGATTGTTGAGCGCGCTTCATCTAAAAACACTGGATAACTCTTCACATACATGTTAGTGAATATCATTTATATGAAGCCTAGTGATGCATGCCGTTGGAAGGGTTTGATTGGAGTTTTTTTACAAAGTCATAAGTGTTCATGGGTATTCAATAAAATATCCTCCCGTATGAAGGCTGTGTGCGGGATGTATTCTCATCACCAGTGTGCGTACTTGACCAAAATGACCAGGCTGTAAGGCATTTTAATACAAATAAGTGTTCTGTTAAGACGGTTTTAACTCATGGATCATTATTTCAAAATGGTCGCATAATACCGTTGCCAACTATGAATGCACACCTAGTATCACGTTCGTTTGTACTGTCTTATTCCACGCATTATTCCTCAACCTCCGATTATACCCCTATAATCGGAATAAAGTCACGGAGAGATTCCCACTTTCTCTGAATCTGTATTGACCTTCACGGCGCTTTCTTTATCTTCAGGAAATTGCTCGTTTAAAGCATTGTTCCAGAAAAGGACAAGAAAACTGCATTAGAAACGACAGATAAATTCTCAGATTGGTGCTTCCACCTTGTAAACCCAGTTTTACCTGTCTATTATTCATAATTGAAGTTGTCTTCGCGGGGAAGTTACTTAACAAGAGATTTTCACAAGATAGTTAAGAGATAGTGACAATGTGAGGCCCATCTTTAAGGGCTTGCAACCATTTGAAACATAAACACTTAGAAGCTGACATGCTGTAAGCAAGCTTATTGAGGCAGACCAGTTCCCCCTTTTCACGGTGACTACCGAAACTATTTTGACCCGAGACTTCTCATTCCAGTGACCTTTTGAGTCTCAGAACTTGTTACAAAATGCACAATGGCTAAACTCAACTGCAGGATGTCATCAGAAACGTCAACACTTGTTGTTTTCAATTTCATTCGAGGAATACAAATGATATTTTCCAAGATACAGCGGCGTTAAAGCACCACCAGGTAAATCCCCGCCGGGCCTCGAGATATCGTGATGTCATGTGTAAGTTGGAAGCGGAAAGAAGAAATAGCATGGCGCACCTTGAATGGTGCCGTTAATTGGAAATTATTTCTCGACAACCAGTGGAGATTTGTTTATAAGGACAGAATTATCTCTACAAAAGCTTCTAGATGATTACAGCAAAACTCTTTATTGAATTCGCCACGAAGACGGCCGACTTGGGAACGAATGACATGAGTCACGTGACAGTTCTGATTGTTATGGCGACCAAGTGTCTTCCGGTGCGAACCGCATCGCTGAATCCAGAAGAAAACATGGATAGATGATGATTCCTTTACCGATAATGAGTTTCTTTGAAATGTTTTCTGTTACTATACACAGATATGTTTGATTATAGTTGGTATTTTAATAACAGCAACTCAAGTCACCCAGTCCAACGACCTGTCTTACATGGCAACAAATCAGCCTGAGGACTTATCGTCTCAAGTTGATGAACATACATTTATATACATTTGTATATTTTGTTAAGGGGTACCCCGAGTAGTCCAGATGGTGCAACCCAATCCGACGCTCACACTTAACTGTTTGCAAAACAGTGCACGTGTTCATAAATGGAACATTTCAATGCTAATTTGGCCCTTCAATTAATATGTAATAAGCGGGACATTGTATAAGCTTTAGAAAGCTTTTTTTTATTCTATCTTGATCATTTTGTTTCGTGAATTTATAACTTCTCTACTGTTATGTATTATAACAATAATTGTTCTCGAACATTATATATCTTGTGTCATTAACTTGAAAATGTAATGTTGAAAGAAATGTTGTTTAAACCAAATGCGCTATAACACTTACTTTTAATTCAACAATTCCTGTAAATGAAAAAACTCGTATCGCGTCAAAGGTAAATGTATATAACAATGGTATACACAATAAACAGGAAAGCAGTATTTCAATGGCCTGGAATTATTTTGTCTGTCTGCAATGGAGATAAGGATGCTTTCTCGTCTTTCATTGCTTTTTCTCCAGAACAGAATAATTAATTGGAAACAATTGGAAAGAAGGAACGATATCTTCAAATAAGGAAACAATTCTCATAGGTCATTACGCTCAAGGAAACATAGCTTCTGAGGAAACTACCTATTATATTTTATTTGTTAAACGGTCGCCTTTCATCTTAAAGCAATAAATCCATCTCTGATAATATGGAATCGTGCAGTCAGCAATTAGTAGTGATATTAGATTTCATCTAGCCTTAAGAAGAAAATCTTCTACGTGATGGAAATATTACCGGAAAATTCTATCTTTTCCAAGAATTTCTCATATTGTCATCAAACGGTGGAACAATGTTGCAGCACTGAAACTGGTAATTCGATCAAAATTCAGTTATTTTTACGCCTAATTACACCATACATTTATAATATCATACTTTTTATACACTTGATCACTTGAATTATCAAAATTGAGTGCAAGGCTATCTTTACGATAGACATATCTAAGATATTAATAATTTCGTGTTTGCATAATGACATAAGGACTTACAATAGATCTACAAAATGATTTAATCATTGTGCTTTGAAGTCTGCCATACAGAAAACTGACATTTTGAATACTAAAAGTTACCTGTTCTTTTTAATTATGATTCCAGTGGCTTTCTCAGACTGTTATGTGGGCTTATTTTTGAATTTTCGACTACTAGGCTTGTCCCTGTATTTTTCATTGTATTAATGATAGCATACATGTATTTTCTATGATGTTCAATGTTTTATTGTATACGTACATTCACGTCAGGCGCCCATTTAGAAACACGACGACAATCTGCTCGACCGCGAGTTCCCTCTGGGGACGGACAGATAGATGACTGTTAATTTGATATTTTAAAGACATGCAAAACATGGCCAGGTGTATATGACAAACGTAGTCATTAATGCGTACCTAATCAAAGTTTTTTTTCTATTTTAGAGAAAATAGCCGAGGTATATCCATATATTTGTTGGTGTCGTCGTTGTCGTCACCAACGGCGAGGAAGTCGTTGTTTTCTTCGTCTCTGTAATGTTTATTTTGGCCATTGCAAATAAATGTTTAGAACATTGTCATGAAACTTGGTACTCTTGTTCTCTTTGACAAAATGTACATCTATCGCAAGTTCCATAACTCTGGCTACGAGTTCTTCGAGTCAGTCCCTTTGGTGGACATTTATTTTGTTTTTCGGGCGAAGGATTTTCTTTTACCCTTCCTTGTTATAATTTTCTAACCCTTGTTTTTGTTTATCTGTAAATAGTTTGTTTATCGACCAAGAGAACACTTTTAGATAATATATCGTCTTATGATGTCATGAACATCATATAGCAACATTTGTGTAGGAAGGTGTTGATTTGTTTATCAGTATAATTGCTAATCGTAATGTGTGCCTGTTATTGTAGGTTTTAAGGTTACAATTTATAACTGTGTTATTTATTTTTCTATATAGACATGTTTCACTGTCGGCAGCATTTGTGATAAAAGTACATCTTACGAATTTGAAAAAATGTGGGGGTGAAATCTAGATGATATGAGATGGTTATCACGAACTTTCGCAGGTAAAGTTTATTCTGATTTTAAACACGTCAAGCCCCTATTGAATTGAAGTCCTAGACTAAGTGATCGGAGCTCAAAGTTACGATCAACACTACAACTTACATTTTGATTCTGCAGAGGTTAAGTAATGATAAATCTAACTGTGGTACGCATAGCATCACATGTCACTTTGGTGTACGAGAATGTACTTCTTACTGCAAAGCCTTGACATCTGTTTTATCAAAGATAACCTATCATTGTTACCTTTTTCTCCACTTGTCGTGCCAGTGTCTTGACAATGCTTGAAGCTCCTCCAGAGATAGCGGAGATCTCTGATAGCCGCCTTCTTAAGTCATAAGTCTTACGGCCAATCGCCACCATATCGCTCTTCTCCACCATATCGCTCTTCTCATCAAATCAATTAGGTTTCTAAGACATAATCAATAGTTTCTTACACCCTCAAGTAGCTCTAATAACATCTTAATCAGACTATAATGGTTAATTTGTCATTGGATCATTGTAATTTGTCATTCTTTACGAGATGCGGACAACCCTTTTGTCATTTTGTGTCGTTCCTCTCCGCGAAGAAAGAGAAGACATTGATACAAAATGGAAAACTTTTAAGTCTGAAAAATGAAACACGAAAGGTGCCAGTTTTGGAATATTTCCCTGATAACGACCAATTTTCAAAGTATATAAGTATAGTTGCACTTGCCTATTCATGTCAACAGTTCTGGCCAATGATGTTTGATCTATGCTATGTCTCCACGAGGGCGACCCATGGCTGTAGTGCTTATCAATTCGTTCGTTGTCCATAAAAGATGTTATTTCCCTGGTATTAAAAGGTCGAGAAAACACTTCTCGTAATTATCTGACGTTCTGAAATGCCACTCACTTGGGACAGGCATCTTTCTCCTGGGAAAGTAGCGAAATTATGATTTATCTTGCCAGCAAGTACTCGCGCTCTTTCAATATGCCTTAATTGCATATAATACTCCGTAATTTGACAGAATTTGTGTATTAATAATTGAAGAAGGCAAGTTATAAATGTTTCACTTATCAAGATTGCTGCATAATTTCATATTAAGTAATTATTAATTAAGCTTCGTAAATGGAGAATGAGGAAATTGAGAAAATCTAGCGGCGGTCCGAGACGCCAGAAAGTGGAGAAGTTGATTGCCTTGGAAACGACAGGCAGGCGACACTCCGTCTGCTGCAAATGTCAGGACCGGTGATATTTTTTTGTTGCAGTGCTGTGCCGCGTTCATCTACAAGACTTTTTTTAACTTACGAATAATATGGATACTTTTTCAACATAGCAAGTTTTTTGTATACTTTTAACCTCTGAATATAAAAGCTAACTGATATATTAAATATATTGACTTATACAATTTCTGAAAATAACCTTTTGTCCGCACGGAGCTATAGTTTCCAGCGCGTCTCTTATTCTTGATCTGACTGCTTTTAATCAATTATACCTTAGTATTCTGGCAGATAATTAATTTCTTCACTTCACATGACACATTAAATATTTCTTTTCCAGATTACCTGGAGTGACAATATTTTCTGTGCACCCGTGCCTTTATTAGTCGCCATGACAACGTGCCTCTGGCTCCATCTTGCGGCAAGCAGGGAATTCTAGGACGTGCCGGGCGCGTGCTTAGGTATTGTCGTCTGGTGAGTGATGAGGAATCTTTCGTCTTCTGGGCACTTTAGATCAATAAACGGTTTATAAAGTCACAATAGACTCCCTGATATCATTGAAGACACCAACTACAGTGCTATTTAATATTTCATTAAGCAATTATTTATCCGGAAAATAAATGGCTTCTAAAGATTGTTAAATGATCTGTGGTACGGTAATGGGGAACAATCGCATCATAATGAGTGGAACATCTCCGTGCTTCATGGGGGTAACGGAAGACGTAATACTTGAAATATTCACACGGTTTTATTACCCTACTTTCTAATATTTAATTATTGTTCGAATACATAATGAAGAATACGCGCGTGGCATACGGCCATAATTTCTCGAAAGTTCGTAAGCGTAACAAGATTTACTAGCTTATTCTATTAAGTCTTGATTATTACTGGATCGTGATTTTACTTATTAAAAAAAAATAGTTTTATCATTGTGTTTATCATTTTCCTTTCAAAGTGCAATAGATTCTAAAAAATATAAATATTAAACAAATTATACGAAACCAAAACAAGTGAGCTTAGCTCAGTAATTCTGTTATAAGGGACTTAAGATGTTTCGTGAAATTGGGGCCAGAACAAGACGACTAGAAGACCCTTTAATTCTCATGAATTAAATGCTGATGGTTTGCACTTAAGTCAGAAAATTAACCAGTCATGTTTTATTTCGAAGCCCATTGTTACGAAAATATCTGCTAACCGTGGTAAGTATTATTTGTTACGTGTTATAACTAAAAGACCTCGACTTGTCACGTCAGACCATAGACACGTGTTAGCCGGTTTGTGATGTTCTAGTGCATGAGAAGCGAGGCGAAAACAATAGCAAACAATAGAAAATTACTGAAAATGACAGATATTTCATTTGAATTAATGGCTCTTTAGCGGCGCCAGAACTGAGGAACAAGGTATCGCATTCAATCTTGACTAAAAGCAACAATTACAGGAGCCGCATTCTGTCCCCTCCCCCGGGGCCCGGGTTCCTATTCATTACCTGCGATCCACCTTCTGATATCTCGCTATGGTGATTAATTTCCACTAAAGCACTTCCAAGTTAAAAGTGAATTTCTCTGACGGTATTAAATACATTTATTTCCTATTGCGTTTATCACCTTCGTCTTTTAATATTCCAAGGCACATGTGGAGCCTACTGGGTCGGGAGGGACAGCGGTTAACCACAGCCGCCGCATAATTCCAAGGTATCTCATTTTTATCTACCTTTTGACGTTCTTAAATGATTGGAGAGTATTAAACATTAAGGTGTTATATCTAAAACACTTGGTACAATGCTGGATGAAAAGATTCAACACATGCATGATTTCGTACAGTCATGGTGTCTGTGTAACATCTTTCACTAGTATCTTACATTGTAAATATCCCTTGAAAAATCAAGTTATCCGGCGAAAGGGATACATTTTTGTGTCCCGTTTCATAATTATCTACCACTGTCATAATAATTTCAAAAGGGTTATTTACATTTGTCTTCCGTCACTACTTCATTATAATGTCCATAGTCAATGCAGAGGTCGATTGTTCATATCGCAATATTTACACCTCAACTTCCATTCCTTAAATGAACTGCTTTTCGGCAATTGCGTTCATCAATCGATGAACGCAACATCTTCGGATATGTTCGGATCGTAATTCATTGCATAACAATATACATGAAAGCTATTGATCTTGTTATTGGTTGTATTGTGTCTGCAAGTCCCGTAAAATATAGATCAACATTTTTAAAAGTATTAGTTTATTATATTTTAAATATATTGGTACCAGAAGTGTTTCAATTTTACGTTTTAAAGTGATTTCAAGTGGTTGATCTTTTCCCGCGTTATTGTGACGTCATTTGAAAAAAAGTTTCCGGTTATAGTCGGGTCGTTCTATTTACAGAATGGGTAAGAACGGATTACTGAAAGGTTTTCTTAAATGAAATAAAGTATTTTTTTAACAATTCTTGAATGAAATAATGAACTAGTGGTGTAAATATAAGGAATGAATTGCGGGGTTGATGTCATTATGTGTATCCCAACTGTAAGTACTACAACATATGGGTGCAATTCTTTCCGCTCCGGTGCCCCTAAACTCTGGAACTCCCTTCCACAACATTTTAGGGAAGAAACTAATTTTAATCATTTCAAGAGTTTAGTCCGGGCATGGAGCGGAGAAAACTGCAAATGCTCATTTTGCATATAAGAATGCTGTCATATAACATGCTGTAAAATGTCTTAATCAAAGATATGTTGGATGGGACCTCGCGAGCTTAGACTGCCTAGGCAGCTGGTCTCTTGATTTAAATCATGTTAATTAATTGTGACTTCTTTTGTTTTATTTCCCATGCTAAATGCATTGTCGTATTACCTTGTGATTCGTATTTTCGGACTCCACACACATTGACCAACCCAATTGTGTTCATACCCCGATAATGACATCAACCCCGCAATTCATTCCTTAAATGGTCAGCAATATGACCTGCTATTCATTTTGAGAGCGACTCTCTTGATTGTGGACTTTATGAGTGCAATTTTGAATATAATCGTTTTACAATAGATTTTAAATAAAATATAACAAAGACTTGATGAAAATGGTGCTTGATTTTGTACGAATATATGTACGATATACACTATGTATTAATCTGTAATTTAAGCTGTTGTTCCACAGCCGCTGTTCCGCCCATTTCACGTAACATAGGTCGAATGTCTGGCGGCGTGATGGACGCTCAGAGAAAAGTTACTAGATTTGAGAGATTGATAAAGTTTCTCTTATGGGAGTCCCACCTTATAACTTATTCATTGCAGTTGAATCTGGTCGGGATCTTCATGATGTCGCAGAATACTCAGGTGCCTCCGTCCAATTACTTTATATTGTTTGATACCGTAGATTAATGGACCGCGCCTGTTCCTGTCACATACACTACTGTCACCTAGTTCAAATAGACGGTTGTGTTGGTAGACCGGTACTACATCAAACATACTTTTTTCAATTATCTGCTTTTGCAGTATACCCTTATTTTTATTACATATTCAACTGTTGAATGGTTTGTCAACTGGAATTGTTCGACTGTTTTAACCCATGACATCAATCATAAAGAACTAAGCATGTATTTCCATATTAAAAACGTGTCTTAACGTTTAAAGCAGTTATAGTTACTGTACCCATTACTACCGGTAAAAGTTCATTAAGTACGGCACCCATTTCCAGTAAACGACACCCGTTATCGCTAAAAGTTACTGCACCCATAACCAGTAAACTACGACCATTACTGATAAACGTTACTCCACCCATTACCCATTAAATTTACTGCACCCATAACAGGTAATAGTTAATGCATCTAATACCGGTACAATTAATTGTATCAACTACCTGTAATAGTTACTGCACCTATTTTCGGTAACAGTTACTGCACCCATTATCGGTAATAGTTGCTGTGCTCATTACCGGTAAAAAGTACTGCACTTTTTACCGGTTAAAGTTACTAAACTCTTTACCGGTTAAAGTTACTAAACTCTTTACCGGTTGAAGTTACTGCACTCAATATTGGTAATAGTTACTAGTAATGTATTGGACCATTACACTGCACCAAATACTGGTATAAAGTACGGCACCAATTACCATTAGACTACACACATTACCGCTACTAGTTACTGCACCCATAACCAGTAAACTACGACCATTACTGGTAAACGCTACTGTAACCATTACCGGTAATAGTTACTGCACCCATAACCAGTAAACTTAGACCAGTACCGGTAAACGTTACTGCACCAACTCCAGCTAATAGTTACTGCACCCATGACCAGTAAACTACGACCATTACTGGTAAACGTAACTGCAACCATTACCGGTAATAGTTACTGGAGCCATATCCAGTAAACTACGACCGTTACTGGTAAACGTTACTGCAACCATTACCGGTAATAGTTACTCTACCCATATCCAGTAAACTACGACCATTACTGGTAAACATAACTGCAACCATTAATGGTAATAGTTACTGCACCCATAACCAGTAAACTACGACCATTACTGGTAAACATTACTGCACCCATTACCGCTAATAGCTACTGCACCAATTACCAGTAAACTACGAAATGTTACTGCACCCATTACCAGTGAACTGCGACAATTACAGATAAACGTTACTGCACCCATTACCGCTAATAGTTACTGCACCCATTAACAGTAAACTACGACCATTACTGGTACACGTTACTACACACATTACCAGTAAACTAAGACTGTTACTAGTAAACGATACTGCACCCATTACCGCTAATAGTTACTGCACCTATTTCTAGAATTATGTGTCGATGATGAACGTGTTTAATTTATTTTCCGAAAACGGTTGAAAATATACACTCATTTAATTAAAGCATTGTCTCCAAATAGGCCATATATAAGTGTTTGTTAGTTTGTAAGTCTACCGTGCACACTTATTCAATTCTATAATATCTTAATTATAGTGTTCTCGTATCAATTGAATTTTGTCAATGTCGTGTTGGGTCCTGTGGACAGTGAATATAGCTGTTCTTTTATTCCAATTATTAGGTATAAACATACATGTATACTTTCCCTTTATCTTCACTGAACGAAGCTATGTTATTTTAAATCTGAAATAAATATTTTATATTGTATTGTTTTGTATAAATTGTATCAATTTTTTTTTCTTGACAGCATATTTACTACCTCAGTTACCAACCAAATCTCTCTTATTTCACAGTTATTATATTATACATTAATGTCTTTGAGACACGTGGAAGAAAACATGCTGAATTTAACTAGTCTTGTATACGTTTCATCGTATGATATGAAGCGAAAAGCTAAACCCGGTCACAATCCAACATAACACTAATACACCATGTTACAAGGGACCAACTATCATAAATAAAAATCCCTCTCAGCTATATTTGAATATTTTATGTTTGATATATTTTACCTTTTTACCGTCATTATAAGTTAAATATTTTATGGAAATTGTCATTTTCCTCAAAAATATCATGAAACCGTTCTATATGGTCGTATGCTTTATTAAAATCAAATAAATTTCACCGTAACCCCGAAAGCAAATTTCATTTACAGTTACGTGACATAGAAGCAGCCTTTAAGAAACGGTTCTCTTCCAGATGACCAACGTTTAAACATAAATAATTAGTCCATGTTTAAGGTTGAAAAATCCGCTGAGTCTTCGAAGGTAACCGCAGCCATTTGGGCATTCGGCGGTGTGTAACCGTGGCCATTCGGAAATTCGGTGGTTTGTAACCGTGGCCATTCCGGGCATTCGGGGGTGTGTAACCGTGGCCATTCCGGGCATTCGGCGGTGTGTAACCGTGGTCATTCCGGGAATTCGGCGGTGTGTAACCGTGGTCATTCCGGGCATTCAGTGGTGTGTAACCTTGGCCATTCCGGGCATTCGGCGGTGTATTACCGTGGTCATTCCGGGCGTTTAAATATACACGATGATACTGGTGTTTTCAGTTTCATATAATTCCTGTCGTATCAATTAAAAATTTAAAAGTGGCCATTATTTTTTTTCTTGCAGAATCTTTATCATTAGGCTTTCACTGTACACGGCATACTGAATTATAACACGAACATGCAAATCAAAAATATACAAATAGAAAGTGAAAGGGTCAATGACAGAAAACGAAAGCGGCTGATGAAAGTATGTGCATGCCAAATTAGCCTTATAATTATATATGTATTTAACATAAATATCAGAAATTATATCGTTTACCAAAAGATATTTTCCGTAATACGGCAAATTAAACAATATCATGCCAAAATAACCGAATTGTGAGTGTTTTTAAAGGGGAAATTCAAGAAACTGAAATGCTTAAAATATAACTTACTAATAACTTTAATATGATTTCTACCACGCGAATTCTTTGACGACCATCTTAGTTTATGTTCAGTGACCTTGTCAATTTCACGTGAAATAAATCAAGAATAGCTTAGATCTTTACTGGCAGAAAATTAGCAACTGTCAAACAGCGTTAGAGTTGCGAACTACGATTAATTAGGTAATAATTGATCTTCATCTTGGCCCAATTTTCCCAGGACCTCGATCGCACCTTGTCAGCTAGTTCATGACTTTCCCAGACATGTTTTTTTTTTCTTATCATTGTGCGCCTGTCATTACAAGCTGTTACACTCTTTCTCTCTTCTTCTATATATTCATTTACATACAAAGTATAAAGTGGTTATTTTATCACTTTCTTATAGTATAATACATTGGTCTCGTGGCACATGTATCGTTTAATAACGTATTATATTGTTTTCTGGTAGCTGGTCCATGATCACACATTAATTGTAGAAAATGCAACAGGTTCTTTTAAATGAAAATGTTTTACCGCCGAATGTTGTTATCATTCTATAATCATAATAATAAATCAGTCTTGTTCAAATTACCTTGTACCCTACAGTCATAATAATGATATAAGTTTGATAAAAAGAAAAGGAAAATACTTTGAACCTTAAATAACGATAACATTCAGTTTACTTTTGTTTTCTCTTTGAAGGCAGCTGAAGATATACTGGTACTAATATTCCTGTAGTCACTGGACGTTGATGCTTTACAAATAAATGTCCCTTCTTAATATAGAAAACAATTTAGTGTTTCGTTAAATATAGTATATTTTTTGTATTTGTATATCTAATTTAGATGTGAACCCGGGGTTCCGTGGTAAAATAGTCTCCGTTTCTATGGTTACCAGACATTGAAGTCAACAACAGGCGGGTTGTACTCTTCTCCTCGAGGATGATTTGTCAGAATATTATGTTGTTGACAACTTCATATGGGCCTATTTTTTCATTAATTTCATTTATTATATATATATATATATGTATGTGTGTGTAGCGCCTCGGGTTAGTACAACTTAAACTATATATATATATATATATATTATATCTCGTATATACATATATTTTTTTTAAATAAATAATAAAATAAAAAACAACAACATCTAAATAGAACATTTGTCTTTTACCATTCTCCGACCGATTTAATTATAACAATTGCATGTTACGCTGTATGTTAAGTTAAAAGCGAAAGGGTTCCTTTGACATTACACATGTTCAGCTCTGCACCAATGCCCAGTGCACAAGCCTGCCGTTTGCCTTCATGTTACCGCTCGACAGGCGAGGGGCCGGAGTGGTGCGGGCGACATGTGGTCAGCGCTCTCAGCCGCCTGCCGTCCGTCAAGTCAAGTCTGTTGTCCACCGCGCCATCTTGTGCGGTCAGGTCGCCCCCGGTCGTCAGCTGCGACTGATTGGTGTAATTTGTAAGTAGTATGTTTGATTTAATCAGATTGTATCATACGACTGAAGGGACGTTTCTGTTGACTATTTATCAATATATGATCTATAATGCAGTCGTCTTTCTAACGCTAGATAAAAATCATTGATATTTTATTTTTAATGGTGTTGTAATATGTGCCGTGTGTATCATAACGCACCATTTAATCTTCACTTAGTACGGTAGTACGGATCCCAGTGAGTGATGTAAATAATTGATAGTAAAATGAACATTACATTGCAGTGTGGGACACTTACAAATACTTTCAATCAAATTGAAATAATGTTTTCGTTAAATGAAGTCTTATGACAGTACCATTTGCATGTTTTTAATCGGGTCAAAAGGTTTACCAATTATCTCCCTTGGACCTACACAATTTAATGTACTTCGGGCAGAATAGAACAGCCAGTTTATAAAGGCTTGTACAATCGTTCAAATACAAATAATAAGTATGTACAAATAAATTCTTGTCACGTGTCTAAATATATGATTCTATAAATAGTAGGTAATTTATAAAAATTAAGGGTATGTTCTAAAGATAGAGACTGTACAAAATAAATTATATTGTTTTTATAATCTTGATAACAAAGGCGATGAGAAAAATCAACATGACTTTGTTATCTTAAAAGCTGTATTATTAATAATTGAATTACGTATAGCAATGTAATTAGACATCGCTAGGTTTAATACAGTAATTTATTATTATTTAAGTGTCAAAAACAAACGGCGGTACGGCTATTCGAACCCTGATTTTCTGTGCAACACCTGTAATGGACTGTCCCCGTGTTACATAACTTAAGTATAACCGTCGTTTCCACCGTACATAATAGCGTAAAAGATGAACAATGTAGTTACAATACTCTGCAATGAAAACAAATGTCATCACAGCAGCTGTAACCAAATCCTGTACGGTTTTATCTGTCAATCTCGCATCAACCTTATTCGCCTTAATATACTCTCGACCAATATTTACCACTCTCCTCGTGTCCTTCTCGTCTCCGATCTCCGATAACGGTTAAGCTGCGCGTGCCAAATGAAAAGAGGCGGAGTTTCGCATTACGAAAAGTGCCGAAGGCACGCGAAGATACAAAATAGGCGGCGCTATTGGCACGCGACTCGTATCTTCTTTTGTCACGCCTTTTTAGACACCAAGTTATAATCTTTATATATTAATCTTCAATCTTTTGCTTCGCAATGTACAAGTGAATAGCATATTAACAGGTGACGATTGACAATCATCATCAAGAGAGAACGACAGTGATTATAAAAGAAACATTCGAACTTTTATCGTTTCGTCCCCATATTTGTTTATTTTATGGATGCATTAAATGCGTCGGAGGACTTTAAAAAGTTTAGTTATTGAATGTGCAAAGACAGTTGGACTACAACAGCAGTTTCTTCTGAAAAAAGTAAGTATAAGAAAATTAAAAAAAATGTTTGTTGGTAAAGAAGAAAAAGAATAAATATTGATTCGTTTTATAAAATAAATCCATTTCCATTTTGACAGTTATTTTGATGCCAAATGCCTACTTAAATGGATTGATATCGAAAGTAGTTGTTAGAACTTTATTGTTAAGACTATTTAAGATAAATATATGTTAGTCTATACACATAAAATTGTATATGTTATATATAATTACTGTTAATTTATAGGTATATCAAATCGAGTTCGTTCATTGTTTTGATATAAACTAATAGAATGTTATATACATTAAGTTATTATAATGACTAGAAGCAGGTGTTCCAATAAGATATTTGAACGTTTTGCACTAATCTCTCAGCAGATATTTTGGTTTGCACCTAACAAATATTATTGATATATATTGCCGTTGTTCTTCTACTAATATACAGACAAATATTAATATAACCTACACTTTTGATAAAATCAACATATGAACGTAAAATAATTCCTTATTCATAAAACACATTTCTTTCCTTAATCGACTAACTTCGATCATAAAAAAATCTGTCTTGACGGTAAGTTATAGGCGTAATCAAATGTTTCATGGACGTATCGTCCCTGCCCGATTTGAAATGCACTATATGGCACGCAAAGACACACATATTCTTTCACTGTGTGCCGACATCTGGTGTGAACCTCTTACCTGTATTCTTAACAACCATCAATTAATATTTGTATTTATGTAAATGGCAGGGAAGTGGTGTCATTCATTCTTTTCTTCATCATTTTTATTTTGTTTAAATTGACGAATGGTTTTTGAGCATTATTTAAAGTGATTTAACAGATGTATCTCTACCACATTTTGTGTAACATTCTCATCTTCTGAGGCTCAACAAACATTTTATATAAATATTAATTTACTATATTATCTTGTATTCCTGTTTTCCATTGAATTTATTTCGTTGCTTGTTCATGAATTCTAAGTATCTCAATATTGTAAATAAAAGTAAATTAATAAGAAAACATATTCAGAAAAAAAGACAGTACCTAACAAAGAGTGATAAAGTTTAAAGATATATAAGAGATGGGGAAAATAATATCATTTTTCTGAAGACGGACACTTCCTATCGGTTCCTGATCGACGGGATAATATTTTTTCCGGGAACACGTATCTACACTTGGCACGCGTACGGATGGCTGATAGCTTTATCACCGTGGACTTTGTTGGACAATTGTGTGATTGTTCTTACATATCTTATGATACTTTGCACGTTCATATAGATAAAACTAAGACAAGATTTGTTTTAACCAATTAACTATCGGTGTTAATTGTCAGTTTTTGTTTTCCGTACGTCTAAAACAATTTCTTTCCTGTATAAATATGAACTATAATGAAAGTTTGTTAGGGTACTTTCAACCTTACGATTTTCTTCGAATAAGAAAGAGTACTTTGCATAAAATTAAGATAAACACCAACCACTCTCTCAAGAAGCATCATTTTCTTGTTCGTGTTGTCGTCTAACAATGAGGTGTTGAAAAAAGAGATTCACGCCACGACTGAACACTTTATATGAAACCTTCTCTCTTCAGGTTGCATATCCTGTAACAAGCAAGACGTGTGTTTCCATGTGTGTTGACTTGCCAACACTCTATAACAGAGACCAGTGCTAAGATGGTCAACATTGATCACACTTCACAATCGCCTGCAATTCTTAGGGAGATATTACAAAACCGCGAGGCCCTACCACATGACCCTGTTACTTTAAAACCCAGGATGCCAGAACACACTAAGACCATGATGTCCGTCCACGAGAGTTCGCTGTCCGTGAACGAGCTGAATAGCGACCGCATGAGTCGGTCTGACCGCGGATCAGATTCTGGAAGTGACGAGGAGTCGAGTTTCCTTGACCAGAGTCGCGTAGACGAAACGGAAGTGGATGACGGGAAGTCAGATTTAGACGAGAACCAGTCAAATGGCGGAACATCCGGTGAAGAGGGCAAAGACGCAAAGCGCGCGCGCGTTGACAATCTGATGACCGCAATGCCACATCCGTCACCGTTTGACATCGAAGCTATGTACGGCATGGCGGAGGGCCGCCGAAAGCGGAAGCAGAGTCTACCTCAGCAGCTGGAACAGGCGGCCAAGATGAGGCGGCTTGAGGGACACCAATACGAGGAAGATATGTGGAACCTGCGGCACCAGCTGAGCGCTGTGCAGAACTATTTCCGCCACTTTGATGATAACATTCCAAAGCCCATGAACGGGTTTGGGGGGATGGAAAACATCCAGCGTCTTCATCAGGTTTACTTCGCTAATCTCTCGGCCGCGAGACGCGCTGAAGAGCTTCAGAAAGAGCAGCAGCAACAACAGACTGCACAGGCCAAAGCTGCCATCTTGGGCGCATTTGAAAAAAGGGTGGCAAGTGAACATGATCGTTACAATATAGCTGAACATGTACGTGAAACAGTAAATGCCAATAAGGGTCTCTCACAGGGTGTTGCTGAACTCAACGACAAAGAGCTCAATGAACTTATAACTTGTTTAAAATCAAAAATAGAGGATGCAGTTAGTGCTACAGTTGATTCTGAGCTTTCAAAGTTTTTCTCAAACCGCAATAAGCAGAAGGACATGCTAAATGAACTGAACAAAACAGAATTTTCTAGAAACGGCGATATGAAGCCAAATGACCAGGAAAAGAAAACCACAGATCATTCATTAAATCACATCCTACAAATGCCAGACAATAAATCAAACCCCTTTAACAACAACAACATATTTCGCCTTCCAGAAAGGCAGAGTGCGTTTGAACTCCCAAAGCTTTCCGGTGGGTTAACTGATATCCCGCGGCCGGCGTTTCCACCACATCCGCCTCTTGGCTATCCTCCCCTGTCATTTTATCTCCCCACGTCGCTCCATCCACCATCCATGTACTCATGCCCCATCGTTTCCCCGGAGCAGACGGAAGCCCTGTCGCTCGTCGTCAACACACCTAAGAAGAAGCGCACCAAGGTTACAGACACGCGCCTTTCTCCGCGTGCTGCGCGCGCACTCCTTCACGAAAATGGCTCACTTGGCACAGTATTTGACCATGAGAGGGTGCTTAATTCGAGCTTCGGGCAGATGAATCCTTCGTGTCTGCCCACCAGTGTTGCGGTCCCCAACCCGAGCCTCCAACAGTCTGAACTCATGAACTACTACAAAGAACAGCGCATGTGCGGCTCACCCGCCGACCACGAGCGCACCTCCCCTGGCTCCGCGTCCCCCTCCGACACCGGATATGGATACATGAAGTCTGACTTCTACGGCGACAATGACGTATTCGACGCACATGGCAAACAAATCGTATCCTTTTCAAAATATTTACTTTCAGAAATACCTATTCAATATCAGTGATTATATTCTTATTTCTTTGAAAATCTATATCGATATTACCAGGAAATGAAATCTCAACTAGTCGCCGCTGAAGGAAATCTATGTTTCAACAATAGAGTAAATCTTAGACATACGTGAGAAAAAGCCTTAAACAGTGCTCTTGAAATAGATTGTATTTACACCGTCTATTCGTGCGACCACTTGGCTTTTCTTTTCTTATGAATGTACCCGTCCGTAGAGAGATATATTCTATAGAGCCAAATTGAAGACCTTGGAATGACTTTCCAATTCAAAGAATATCATTTTTTGATTATCTTCGATCTGTCTGTAAGAATCTTAGTTGCGTCACAGACCGGAACTCCCTAAGGGCGAGGGAGGTTTCACGGAAGTAAGCTGGTCCATATCTTACATTACTCTACAGACTCGCGCAATACAATACATAATTATACTTGTCGTTATACATATGTTGAATGTGATGTCCCCCTGTATTTCAATGGTAACGGGACTGGTGACATTTGGAACGAACTTGATTTTCAAAGCTTGCATTCCCATGTTTAAGATCACTTTCCACATATTTGTGTATATAATCACGAAATAGCAGAATAATAAGAGCCCATTTTCTGCTCGTTTGGCACACTAGTGCCGTTTTTCTTGTCGTCGATTGTCGACGAGATGAAAAGCTCATTAGTGTAGAATTTCTACGGGTTTCTCTAAACACTCTTGTAAGGCGAGAGAGAGCTATTAAGAAAATTGCTTAATAGCCGATATGAAATAAACGATGGTACTCGATGTTCTCCGAATGGCATTGGATCACGTGACATTTAAGATGGCGCCCTGACGTTCAAGATGGGGAAGATGTTCCTTCCGAAATGTTTGCTTTAAGTGAATTCGATCATTAACACTCTGTTCAAGCATCGAATTCACCTTGATCGGGGTTCTTCAAATATTATGTTTTGCATTTAAAACGAATATAGTCTTGTATTTTCACGGCACATAAAGTATGTTTAATTGTTTTGGATTGTTTTGGGAAGTAGCTCAATAGACCTTTCACGATTAAGAAATCGTTGAGCGTTTAAACAATATATTTTGCATCAGCTAAAAATCAAACACTGTCACAATGGGGGGCTTAATGTTAAACAAATACAGTATCTGCGTAATTTCGTTTTTTTGTTAAAGGAAACATTCATGCAGAAACTTTTGAAGTGATCTCTGTACTTCTTGGTATTGAAATAATAAGACCCGTTGACGAATTAAAAGTGCATTTGACAATGAACATGTCATCTATTGAAAAACAGCTTTTTACTGCCGTTTTAAAAACAAATCACTGTCTATTAGACGCTTGCGTAGGAAACTTCCGGTGCTCAGACTCGGTATCCGGTTACAATGTCCTATTGGTACAAAGAGTAAGCCATCGGTTGACAATATGGGGCCATTTAGTTGGGGCCTTTAATTTGTGTTTTTGGTAATGTCTAAATGAACAACTTTCCCTCGAGGTTACCAGCCACCATCTGCCCCAGCTCTCGTGAAATCTCGCGAGAAGTGATCGACTTAACCACCCTCAACAGTCAATCAATTACTGGAACATTTTGTTATTCTTAACACGCATGTATAACTCTTTTGATGATTTGATTATAGGCGGAATCAATTGGAAAATGATACTTTAAGTAGAAAATATTGGAGTTAGATCGCCAAGGAGTATGACAAACAATTGCAATGCCCAATTAAATTCCATCTTAGCAGAATCTCGTATATTTGCATTAAAGAAGACGCATGTTTAGAAGAATATCTTCTTCATCAAGAGCGGTAAAAATAAATAAATACTTCCATGCATTTATAGCTATGTCTGAGCAGAATATCGATATGTCACGTCAAGACAAGTCTGAGTACTTGTGATTTTCTTTTACTTTTTGTTTGTATTTGAAATTAAATTAATTTGCTTATGTATCTTGATATAAAAATGTTATTGAAAACAGCAATTACATCCCATCTTTTGCACCAGTACAAATACTCGGTCATCTCTGTATACCACTATTTGCCTTAACCATCGCGTACAGACGGACACCCTAACCCCGATGCACCTGCGAAAGGCTAAGCTGATGTTCTTCTACGTCCGCTACCCGAGCTCCGCCATCCTCAAGGTCTACTTCCCGGACGTCCAGTTCAACAAAAACAACACGGCCCAGCTCGTCAAGTGGTTCAGCAATTTCAGGTAAGACATTTGGTTTAACTTAAATAATCTTTTGTGTAAGTGCATTAAAGACATTGGGTCATTATTTTCCATCGTATGCTTTCAAAATTGCTGGCGCAAATGTTTAAAATATGTTTTCGACGAAGACAAATACCAGTATACAACTATTCAAATGAGTTACAATAAGTTGTTTTTTTCATTCTGGGGACTTAAACAAATCCATTTCACTTGTTTCGTTAGAAATTGATATTTCAGAAAAATCGTGTTTGTTTTCACTCACTGCAAACTTTTTCCTTTTTGATCTCAGCACCAAGTCCGCAGTCCACGACCCCTAATCCCATAAAACCCGTCCCCCAGCTGTCCTCGGTCCCGTCGGCACCGTGACCTTGACCGTCATGCTACTTTAACAATATAATGACGCCAGCGGCCTTGCGTATCCTGAAAGTCTAACACCCTGCTATTAAAGTTAATCATATTGTTAAGATAAGGAGTCAATCTTCTAGTAAATTGCGACAACGATCTTCGCCGGAAAAGGTCACCTTTTCTGGCTGGCATTCAACATTGTTTTCTGTACTTATTGACAAAAATGAGCCTGTAAAGTATCATGGGAACAGCCGCCTTGATTTGTTTGGAATTTTAAACTGTAGAAATTAGTCGCATTCTTGGATGGCAGTGGGTGATGCTTGCTTTCGGATATATCTGCTCGAGACTAAAAATATGTGTCGTACAAAAATGGTTAGACAGACAAAGTTCTTTTCATAAAAGGACACTAATTCGGTGGCAATATCAGGTCACTCGATAGTTTGTTTTGCGATCTCTCCGCTGCGGTAATGGAGGCTTACACTCCAAATTTGGTTACCCCAGGAGCCTTGTCACAAGATCGTCATTTCCGAGGCGGCCAAGTGATGGCCAGACGGGCATTTCTTTGTTTAAAACATCTCAAAGATGACATTTTAGCAAATTTCTGACAAGGTGCCATATCTCCATACTGTTGGTCATATTTCACTCGCGCCATTCTTCTAAAAAATAATTCACTGTGGGATAGCATTTATTGCGGATTGTCTAGCCTGGGTATGGCACCCTTCGGATTTTTTCTTGCGTCAAAAATGTATTTTCATTGATAAAACCTGACAACACCTGCAGACCATTTGTGGGACACCATTTTCCACCAAAATAACATACATAGACATATAAAATAAATGGATCACGAATAAGTCAAAAGTTTCAACAAGTTGTCTTGGTGTCACAGCGGGGCTGTGAGAATGAACGCACGTGGCAAGACAAATCTTGACACTTGAGCTGTTGACATTTAGTTGATACAAATAAACAAACAAACATACAAAAACAATTAAACAGAGAACAGTGAATTTTAGTTTCTGGTATTTTTTTGCTTTAGATTGAAAATAATAGTAACAACAACAACAACAACAACAACATTCTTTCTTTTGTTGACGAAATGTCCTTAAAAATATGCAATAAAGTGAAGTCAAGTATATTTTGTGTTAGCGATTTTAAGTAAGTAAGTTGTTTAAGTTAATTTGACATGCGCAATTCAAACAAAATATATACAAAAAGTTTCACCCGAACCGAGGGGTCCACAAATCTCAAAGAGAGTTGAGCTGTTGACATTTAGTTGATATTGAACTATATCGAAATAAAAGCAACATACAAAAACAATTAAACAGTGAAGTCTTATATGTCCGCACCAATGGGATTGTCTTCCCGAGATTGATGGATTAGGAAAACAGAAATAAACACGCACTGTTACTTATTGGAAACACTAATGTTCACGGAAATATAGTGAAACCATGGCACCTTCAGGAAAGTTTGCCAACGGAATTAGCGGTCTCTTACTCGAAGAAGAGTAATAAGGCGCTAACCCGCCCGCTTAATGCTTCTAATAAGCCTACTTTACACGGATACATCGTTATCTTTAATAATCTTGGAATAAAAGCAAATAGCAACAGTTTGTTCTGGAAATTCTTTGTTAATAATTACCAAGGCGGCCTGGCACGGGTAAACATGAGATGTGTGTTTATCGTGCAACAACTTGGAGATTTTAATAAGAAATGATTTAAATAAACACCAAGGAAACGGGATATATTAAACAGCAGAGCCGAATGACAAATTTACCAAGATATTAGATTTGCTAAGATCATTGATCACCCTTAACATTGTTTGAGATTCCAAATAGATTTTCTAATTATTTTTTTTATTGTTTTATCAAACAATTAGACCGATAGCTCAGAACATCGTTAAAGTTAGCAGCGTGATTAACGACATCGTTGTTGACTTATAAAGGTGATTCAGAACTATTTCATGATTTGCTCACATGATTCTAGTATATTTAAATATAAACGTGTACAGCTAAAACGGTCTGAAATTTTGTGACCACAAGTGTATCAAGAAGACAATTTGACGGTTAACTACTATGACAATAACAATTTTGTTGACTTTATCAAAGTTCTGAACATTCGGCCCAATAATCATTAGCATAAACGAAAATCTAGAAAAAAAACGCTTGTCAATTCTCACGAGTAGAAATGACCCGTGCCTTTGTTGACGACTCGTGTCAACTGTTTTAAACTGTTTCCGTTGGTTCCGTAAATAAAAACCTCCCTTGATGTCTTGTGACATTTACTTGTTTATAAACACTAGTAAATATTCCCATACCATTGACTATGTATATACGGATTATAGGCTGTTTGTTCTTGATGTTAATGTGTGTTTTTTTTACAAATTTGAAGAACAGACCATTTTAACACAACTCGATCAAACCAATCCTAGCCCATCCCAGCCAAGCCCATCACACGCAGACGTAATGCATGTTACTTTTCGATATTTAAAAGAACTTGAATAACATGTTTCGTGTTCGTACATAAGTGGTGAAACGCGCTGACACAGATAACATTTAACCGGTGCAATCCAGGAATTATTAAAATTGAGATCAATTACGCCTTAAGGACTCTGCCAACTGTTGACTGTTTCATAGTTCTTTGACATATTTCATCAAATAATGATGCCATGTTCGTACATTCCAGGGAGTTTTACTACATCCAGATGGAAAAGTACGCGCGTCAGGCGATCGCGGAGGGCTGCAAGCACTCCGAAGAGCTAGCGGTGACGACGGATTCTGAGCTGTACCGCATTCTCAACCTCCACTACAACAGGAACAACCAGATCGAGGTGAGTGATCAGAGATGCTAGCTTTGGTATGTGTCTTGTTGAGTCTGCAGACGGGGAAGTTGGGTTAACAGAAGTATTATGGGGACCATGCCTTGCACCCTTTATTATCTTAGGGTCGGCAAGGATGCATGTAAAACACATCAGCCAATGAAAGGTTATACACAACCTTTTACAGTGATGATTACACCTGTTAAATCGTAAATCACAGACAGTTCCTCTCAGTTCTTACTACACTTCCGCACCAAGTCATCTACAGTGATGGCTTGAGGTCCTTCTTGTGTTCTTGTGTAACGTATTGGTGTTGGCAAATACTAGTAAATAGCATACAGGATGAGTTTATATTCGCTCGACTTTTCGAGGGGAAAAGACGAATACTTATTGCAGCTTTAGTGTCGGCGTCGTGGGACAATAACTTTAACTTGGCCATACCTCAAAAAAAGATATTTAAATGAAACATGGCACACATATAGCCAGGGACATTAAGCACACGTATAACAACTCTGGATTTGATGAATGTTGAGTTTCCACTATACCCAATTCCCGACTGAAAAACATGAATAAGAACATACAAGCATTGGTCCGCGGCGTAACAATTAGGTACTCGTGTATCATTCCGATGTTTCTTTATTTATTTGGTCTCGTCCATTTCCCTCTCCATCATCGTCTTCTGCACAACGCATTTGTTTTTAATCGGAAGATTTAACATTTATTTTGATGACATTTAAAATCAAGGTTTTTTACAAACACCAACAATACATTAGACATTGTTGAAGCACTTTGCCCCACCGCGAGGGTTACTACAATATATTTTATTTCCTCTCAGCAACCGTCTGCAGCGATAATCTGTTCTGCAAATCTAATGGATATATGACAGACTGGAGGTACAAAATGCGGATGCATTAGCGTGGCATAACGGGAAATATTACTTTTACTTTTAATAATTAATAGTTCAACTTTCTTTAAGTCTTTGTAGCATTTATTGTTGATGGGACAGAGTACCGACTTCTAAACATTAATGTTGAAATCAATAGGCATTTTCTTAAAACTCCAAAGATTAATTTTCATTTAAGCCACGTTTTCCACATGTTGTCAATACAGAACGCTTGAATATTTAATGACCACTTTCTTCAGTTGTTTACGGCATAAGAACTTAGTAATTATCTTGAAAGTGTTTTGTTATCATATCCCATGAGTGCGACACTTTCATTAGAAACACTGAGTATTTTTAAACAAATAGAATAGCCACCCTATCAAAAATACATGACTTTCTTTATAATTCCTTATCGGGGTCCGGCAATTAAAGCATGTCTTTTCAAAATATGATTGCTGGTCGTCATAAAGTTTTGCTCGGTTGTCATTTTTCTATGAAATGCTAGTCGAGTGCGGCCTGAATTATTGATGGGGTGTGCTTGATTCCTCTCTCCTTCGAGACGAGCACGAGCCATTATACTTTCCCTCTCGAAAACCAAGATGTGCGGTGATATTTTTGATGATCATTAATAGAGACTGAGATGCTTAAAAAGAAGACACAATTAACTAATGCACATTTACTTCTAGAATATTAATATCACTTTAAGGTCACCAGGGATTTGAATTTCAATTGCAATGGAGAATCCAGCATGCCATTAAGAATGGCTTAGATAGAACGTCTCCTTTTCTCTCATTGGAGAAAATTTATTTTCTTCCAAGAGCCCTGCCCCCAGGGACGTCAAATTGCAGCGTTATGGCATTTAAATTACCGAGCGAGACTCTTTGGACATTAGGTTTGTCATATCAAGATATATCTACTCATAAAGTCCCCCAACAAATAGGAAACTCATCTTGATCAGCTCAAAATAGAGTCTTTTCAATACGTGGAACGGAAAAGAGAGGAAAAGTTATGGATATATGGCCTTGTTTTGACATTCCTTTCTCTATACAGACAAAAGCTCGTCTTCTTGATAATAAGCCTGGGGAGCACTCAACAATGGCTACCCAGGGAGCAGTATGAGATTGCAGAAAATGATGACACAGGCTTGTCATGGCGAAAAACGTATCTGGGAGCCTTGCTTCTAATGCATTCTTTAATTTCGCCGCTAATCGAAGCCTCCTTCACTGGCGTTAATCTATCTCTGGTATCCTTATCTGTGTCGGTTTATCTTTATTCTTTAGGAAGAATCACAATGCTTTCAACGGGGTCTCCCCTAGGAAATCAGCAAGCTTATGAGACTGTGTAAAATCTCGTCTGCTTTTGGAGTCAAAGATTCAAGATGAAGTTTTATTAGTTCTGAAGGCGGGAAATAAAACGAAAGGATTGTATCTGACAAAACAAATGATACAAAATTATCTTTGCAATCACCCTGCGGCCAATAGTCTGCTCAAAATTGAATTTGATTATTTATCTATCCATATAACCAGAAGTTCTTTTGTCATAATTGACAGAAGGGAATACTTATGCCATACATGGGAATATATGTTGGGTATCCCGATTCAGTTAAGGTACTCACTTTCAAGTGAAGAAGCAATAAGAACCGACATTATGATACATTTTTGCTTTCCATGGTAGCGGCGGATATTGGATGAAACGTTGTGGGAAAGGTACAAATACATACATATTCTATAAATGAAAATATTCATTGATGATATGCATTTCATTATCGCAGGTCCCAGAGAACTTCCGGTTGGCGATCCAAAACACGTTGCGGGAGTTCTTCCTGGCGGTGGTGGCGAACAAGGACTCTGAGCCTTCGTGGAAGAAGCCCATCTACAAGGTTATCGCGCGAATGGACGACTCCATCCCAGAATTCTTCAAGTCGCCAAACTGGATGGACCAGCTCGGAGACGCTTGAGTGACGCCTGCTGACCGAGGGTTGGCCGCCAAACGGAGCGGGCCGGCCGAATTGGAGACGCGTGGTATATTGTTGTACATTATGTATATGATTCAATATAAACACGTATTTTGACAGAAAAAAACGAACGTTTGAGAAACGAGTTTTAATATACGTGGGACGTGTTTACCCGTTCCCGACATGTGTGAACCTTTCTTGACTAATAATACCTTGCGTATTAGCAAATAACGTCTAGTTGAAGCGGGTTTATAGCTAAAGTGTGAATTTATAATTACATTACTGACCGACTTGGTGAATACAGACGTGATTTTGGTAGGTGGCCATGGGTTGGTCAATTTCCAAACATCGTGCCAGTCACGTGACACTCTAGGAGCGGTGAATGAGAAGACTCGAGTGGAAACATTTGAGAAGTCTATGAGCAATGTATATTTTGTATTGAGTGCACTTTATAGTGCGTTTTGTAATAGGTTTACTGAAATCAATATTAATTATGGCGAAAATCAAAGGCATTGTGCAATGGCTGGTGTTTCTTAGTTGTGGTTAGTTTATCTTTTTATAATATTTTGTATGTAGAACTTATATGTTTTGTTAGAAAATGTGCAATGGACAGATATACGAAAATAAACCTGACAATCTTTGACATTTTAAATAGAATCAAGCATTGTGCCCTTCGATTGTCATTTAGAGTCGTTTTATGTCGCTTACGTATCATGGCAGACATGTTGGGATCATGTTGTCCGGCGGCGTCCTCGTTGACGCCATCGTCGTGCATGGCGTCACGCTTTCATGTCCGCTTTCGAGCTTGAGTATTTCTTATCCAAACTTGGTTACAATGTTACGGCCCTTGAATTGTCCGCTCTTGAGCAATTCTTATCCAATCTTTGCCAAACTTGGTCGCATTTTTTATGAGAATAATATCTTGAACACATTCGGTCAACAGCCGGTCAGTATCAGTACTACTTATAGTTATGTATGATAATAACAATAAAAAAATACCATTAGTAAAAGCGGGCGCCCTAAACAGGCGATATTTTTAATGCGGAATTCTAGTTATAATGAAGTAACCGTTAAAGAAATCCTGGCATTCCAGTAATTCCACTTATACACTATTATTTTATTCTCACGGATCTAGTCAAAACCAGACGTACATTTATTGTCATTGCATTCGTGTAACCATTTTGTAGCCTAGTATTATAGTTACATATATTTACATTGAGAGATTACCATGTTTTCAACATGTATAGTTGTTTTTCTAAGATGTACATACATTCATATTAAACCATCATGCTTATCTAAAAGGACTTTGCATAATTCATTGAAATATTAACATATTTATTTTATTTACCGAGTAATTATTTTCTCTCATTAGAAATACATCACGGTTTTATACATTAAACCCTTTTAAGATATGATGGATTCTTGACACACAGTGATGTATGTATTGTTGTGGAGATTTTGCCCCCATGCAAGCAGGCACAACATGTTACCATACAACATTTCAATTAAATATCTTGAGGCAGGCAATACAGGAGATAATTAATGCCTCAGAATGATATATAGCTATGAATAAATGTTTTATCTTTTGATAAAATGAATCATAATATTAATATACACACACACATTTTCTTGTCAGCAGAACATCTATTATTTCCCATTTTTGTCACTTCACTGTTTTAAGTTTAGCAATGATTAAATGCTGTCCATATACTAACCATTCCCCCCCCCCCCCTCCCCAACTTTTATCCCATCCCTTTTCAACTTATTTATACTATGTACATGTATCTAGTACACACGTGTCATCCTTGCTGTACATACGAGTATTTATTTTACATTCCTCTTTGGCACATGTGTTTCGTAACATTCATACATTTTCACATTATTTGATTGTTATACTGTTATGGCTACTATAATTATGTTTGATATTACTACAAAATAAATATCGATTCCTTATTGGCTTTTCTTTTATTAATGTTAAAGGTACCCTTAGTGACTTCCTGTGTTTATCGTTATTGTAGCTCCCAAGTTAACAAGATCTCAACCCATGATTAAATCTACATGACAACATGTTAAAGCTGCACTCTCACAGACTGACCGTTTCGACAACTTGTTATTTCTTGTCTAGGAATGAGCAAATTTTTGCTTACATGTCTGGAAACCAATGATATACTACGGCTAAAAAAACATCATATTTAAATTGAAAAAAATGATGTTTTATGCCGATCAACTCATTTTTCTTAAAGCGTTAGAAACGCTTTTAGCCTTAAATATCAATTTTCGACCGTGAATATGAAAACTGCGATCTGATTTCTTCAGCAGTCTAATATCACTGATTTCAATATATTTACAAAAGTGGCACAAGACATAAAAAAATGGAAAAAAAAGTTTCCGTTTTATCAATACGGTCAAGCTGTGGGAGTGCAGCATTTAACACTAGATTGAATTATATTCTAGTACATGTACTATCAAAAGTCAAAATGATTTCAAATGAAAAAGGAATGATCATTAAATATTTCTTTCTACTCAATGTATGATAATAACTAAGTAGGATCGATATACTTCTCTGGGTAGAATCCCACTTCAGTGCAGACATTCAAATGTTACGTGGGTATATTTCCGGCATATTGAAAACTATCATTACCTTCATGCAAGCCAAAACCCCGGCATCAAAGGCTTGCTTCGAATTAAAGACGCAAGCCTGATATTATACAGAATTAATTACAGATCTTTAGAAAAAATACTCCAGGAAGTTAACAGGCAGTGGCGAAGTCACTTAGTTACATTTACGGATTAGCAGTCGAGTCAAAGAAAATGTCTAACTACCTGAGCGGAATGCTAATCTTCTTACACGGGCATCTTTTGCGGCCCTTTGTCTTCGGGTCGTGTCTTCCTGCGAAGTAAATTAAACCATGAAACCGCAAATAATTGCGATTGTGAACATGTAAAGTGGTCCGGGGAAAAGTCGGTACGCTTGACAATCTTTTCAATTTTACGGAAATTAAGACTGCTGCGAAATTGAATATGAAAGACGTTCGCATTAATAGGATTCGGGCTGTGCATCCTGTCCTCAGGTGAGATGCTCGGGTACAGCGACCCTGGAAAGGCGTGCACTGGTTGTCCGCAACGTGCGGTGGGCCGGCATGTGCACGGTTCGTCTTTGGACCCTGTTAAACCATCAAAAACCGTGTCCAAATGTTGTTGTTGTTTTAATACCAGAAACCATTATTTTTTCTTATCAAGTCTTTAAATGAATTTTATCATTTAAACATGCATGCAAACATGGGTGGACTGTGGTCGTGATTGGGGAGGATTTATGGAGAAAAAAAAACAATTATGTGTTGAAGATTGTTTAAGCCATTATTACATTCGAGTATGTTGCCTGTAATCGCTACGTAATAACATTGACTTTGTTTTATTACGATAGAACGATAGTAAGGTATTACATTGAAAAATGGGAAGAAAAAACTATCAAAGAGGTTAAATTGGGTTGGAAAAATGGACGCCTCTGACGCGTGCTCTAAAGACAGCCATAAAATTCGTATCACCATTAAATTCGTCCCTCATTGACATCTTTTAAGTTTTATCTTCCACCATTATAATGTTTAAATTTAATATTAGCTTGTTTCTTATGCGTAAAAAATGATAAAGAAAATCGTTTTAGCAGACGACCGTCTCCCTCCACCTTTATGACGGGCAGGTGCTCCATAAATTGAAGGATATCAATTTGGTAATGTTATAAAAAGCCCAGAATACTTGACCTTTTGTGTGAAAGTAAAAGCCATGAAATTGATTTTCCACTAAAGATGCTTAAGTATAATTATAGTGTACTCATTGTCAATTACCGCCTATGAACCATACTGTCAGAATCATTTACATTCTTTCATATTGTTCAAGGAAATCAGCATGTAGCGATTAAGAATGGTACTTTATGACTGGCGCTTGCACCATGCGTTGTATTTTTTTATTTACCAAAAATGTGTATTTATTGCCATGATAAACAACGATACAAAATAGCTTTTAAATATTTATTAAATATCATGACTGATGAAGGAGATTGTACATGTTATAACATGTCTCTAAACACATTTCCAGGGTGTTCGTGATCATACCCTTTTAAGGCATAAGTCGACGACAGTGACGCGTCCACTTTTTTCCTCGCTTCGTAATCCGGTAATGCTGTCTTCGCTCTATTCTGCTGCTTTCATGTTATCTTTTCTCCTGATAAAAATGAACATTTGGTGTTTGACAACCATAAATTGTCACTCCGCGTGCATCTCTAAAAGTAGTTCCAGTGATTAGTTTTTATGGTATTCTTACATTTATCTGTTGCCTGATTCTGGGCGATTTTCTGCGCCTTTCACCATCTGCCAATCAGTTATCGTCTGCTTTAATTACCATTTAAAACTTCTTTGTGACGGTTTTTACTCACCATTTTCATCTTCGTTTAAAGTCAATACTCGATCAATTCTTGATAAATTTTAATGGAAGCTCTTTTTGTAAGATAGAAAATCGTATTATAGAAATTAAACATTTTTACATTAATGTGCTATCGAAGAAAACATGTTATTTAAGTGAAAATCGACAAAAGAAAACCTGCCATCGCCATTACAGTCGTTTAAAATACAGCATTCCCTGTTGATTTTTTTCCGCTAAATTACCTTTTAAATTGCCACAGTCAATTTTCTAATATTATTTTCAAATGCGTTAAAAAATGCCCCGCAATTATAATAATGTTTCCATGGTTATTTTCAACGCCTTGAGACGCGCGAATGACGTGTGACAGGGCACGCGACCGACCGGCCCGTGTCGTCTGCTTTAGAAAACCGCGTGGGCTTCGGGTTCGGTACAAATTCAATCTGAGCCAGTATAGCAGACAACAGTGATATCTTGAATTTCAATAATCATTCGAATGAAAATGATTGATCAACGCTTTCATAAAAAAAGGAAGGGGAATACACTATAAATCACCCTACTCGGGTTGTACACTGCACTTGTTCTTCAGTGAACAAAGCGCATACAAATTGTCGTGTAACCTTTAACTGGTTACTTCTGGCCTTTCTAACTTGTTTGATCAACTACTTTTTTACAGTTTACTGTACATTATGTTACCCGGCTAGCGCTGTTGCCTTTGGTCGGCACATCTTTATGTGTTCTTGATCTGAATCTGATGTAAATACGGGTAATTATTATGATGTTATGTCAGAAGTGACTAAAGATAACGATCATCTCCGATTTGCGACAGTTATCACTCGCATAGCCTTAGGTTGTCTAATTTTCGACTTTTAAAAAATGGCCAACCGCGAAATTGAAAGGCAGATGTTTTTTGACAACGCAAAGTTGATATATTTCTCGTGCCTGGAACTAAAGATAGCTGCCCATTGTCAGCCCCGCCCCGGGTTACCGGTGCCGGATAATATACTAGAACGGTGTAATTATACAATGTCACCACATAAAAAGGCCCCGAACTGAGGGTTTTTGGCCAAATTGTAATCAATGAGACAAGATGCGCCTGGAAAACAGATGACGAAGCCGGCATCACAGGGCCAGACCGTCACAATTACCCTTCTCAAGTGTTACTTGTTTTGTCGCAATCCTGGCAACACGCTGACACTGTTTTAAACATAGCTTTCTGAAGTGTCTCATTGCTTTCTATTGTAGTGGTCTCCACGACGATTTTCTTGTTAAACGGTATTAAATAACCAGTGAAACATAATTGCGTTTTTATTTGCTTAACTTAATCTTTTAGGGATAGTCTCTGGGACTCTGCTTTATTGAATATTGGGGAACAAGTGTACTTAAGAAAGAAATGATTTGAAAAATCACCGAAACAACAATACACGGTAAATGTAGAGGCCTTGAAATGCTGGTTGCACATTTTTGACCTTTTTGTCCACGCGACCACCTGCCCCTTTCAAAAATATTTAGACGATCAAATAGCTGTTTAATGATGTCCGCCTTTAGCCCTTTGTCCAGCTAAGGTGTATCGGGTGTTTACTAAATAGTTTCTTGTTCTGTTATCATAACAATCTTAAAAGTTGATTAAATATTTGTTGTAGGGTTAAGTTGTTTAAAAGTCTTCAAGCTGTTGTCGGCACCTTGAATCATAACGATCATCTTGAGTAAAGATGTTTGTAACATGTTTGTTAAATAGCAACATTTTGCGCTATTTATTTTATTAAATCACATTGTTGGAACGTTCACTATAACATTTGGTGTCTCATATGATCGACCGAAAAAAACAGAAGATACAAATAAGGAATTACTTCCACGGAGCTCATAGAAATACAATTCCAAGAAAAGCATTCAATTAATCTGTCTTCCTCAATTTAGCTAAAGGTGTAAAGTCGCTACAGTGAATACAGATTGTGTTTCCTGGCAAGGATTTATTAAGACCCGCGTATTCCTTGTTAGAGTAAATTGCCAATCTTATATTCCAAAACATCAGTCGGATCAGAATCGCTTTTGTATAGAGTCTAGGCCGAAGTAAATTTAATTCTAAGGAAAATGATTGCGAAATAATGAAATAATTGGAGATGGGATATGGCCGGGAAAGATGGCTGGTTTTATATTGGATTTGGACCTGATTGCTTCGTACGGAAGGAAATAGTCCGCAGACAAAAGAGACAAAATGTTGCGAATACTCGTCGAACTCTTCTAGGTTTGTCGAAACGCATGGACTGCATTGCTTAGGTCAATGCAAGCACAACGCCGATGTCCAATTGCATTTAATGCAGAAGAAATCCCCATTATGTTAGAAGAAAAAAGACCGCTTGAAACACGAAGTGTAGATACATATGAATATGTTAACTTATCAATTGAAACCGCCATTCAAAAAGGAATCCAGCAAATTTTGTCTGCTCGATCCCGACCACTGCAACATTAATAATAATGCCATCTTTATTTTAAGAATGAAACCCATTATGGCATAAATACATGTGTCAACATCATATTTTCAATATGGCCTTCTAAATCAAAGCATAATGGCATACAGCTTTACACAATTCACACATGTATACTATTATTTAAATATCATTAACAACGATAAACAACAAGTCATATACAGCATGGACGTTTTGCTGTTGTGCTAGTGTCCACTGCATTTAACATCGATACAGCTCTGAATTATTTCTTCCATGTGCTACGCATGGTAAAACATTTTTAATCTCGCAAAATGAAAAACACAAACCCACACACACACCCTGAGGTATTTGGGTTTCAGACAAGTACGCGATCAAGTCATCGCACTGGACTGACTGACTTCAATTCAAGTGTTGGCAAATGACCATAAATGTACTGGTCCGCTGATGTACAACTCACAAAATATTCACAAAATTATATGCAATTATATCTTGTAATTTAAAAGATAAAATCATCAATAATTTAATATTACTTAATAAAAGCGGTATTTAACATGAATACTTGTTTTCAAACTAAACTTCAACGGAGGAAACGTGTATGACTCAATGTAAACCATTCTGATTTAAGACTAATTTATTGAAATAATGACAAATTTGCTTCGAATAAAATTTTAGTTGTTATGGAATTATATCGGAAATAACGCCAATAAAATCACGAAGCAAATAATTACTGTCTTTATTACGATTATAGTAAATTAGACCTCTAGCCTTTCGCCAGTTTATATTCTCCGATTGTGATCTTGAAATATGAAAATTAAGATAAATTATTAAAACTCGTGAGCTTGAAGACACTGACAATGACTTTGCGTCATCGTCAATAGATAAGATGCTTATCCACAGAGATTGAAGATTTAATTGGCCCCTGGTCGCGAGCGCGAACCAATCAAAACATGGTCACGTGAACAACAATGGCAGTGCAATATTTGACTGGTGTCACCTGTCGACGGACAATGGCTGCTCTCCGGGACGCTTTGTGCACAATATTGTCGTTATTACGTGCCTAAATAACTTGGGGACAATACTTTCACCCTTCCTCCAGTCAAGAGTTGATGTAATCCAAGTAAATTACGTGTAATTAAATGACTTGAACATTTAAAGGTATCTGTCAACGCCTGCAACAGAGATAACCAAGCTGCATCCCAGCAAGACACCATTTGCATCGCATTCCTGCAACTTTTTAATTACGAACTCATCCTTTCTCTGATGTGCAGTTGCTGTAATAATAATGTTTATAAAAAATTAATTGCTTAAATGCACAGTCATTCATTAAACTCGATGATCATATTAAAGAAATAGAAACATGAGCCAGGGGAATTGTTATTGGCTGAAAAGATGGCAACACATTGTCAGAAGGTAAATTACCGTCTGCTGTACCGTCTTGCCACAAAACAAAAGGAACACCACTATCTGTATCTATAATCGCGGGTTGATATATGTCATATGATTACAACACTAAGAGACGTTCTCTAATATGTATTCTGTTATGAGCTGAAGACTATGGTATTATAACAACAGCTTGCGCTATCAATCTGAACTGTTACATGGAAATAGTGCAAGCCTTCTCATGTTCACTTTCTTTCCGTTTTTCTCCAGTCTAATGTGTCAGTCGATTAAGCTATGCACACTGCAACAGATTTGCACGAAAAACATATAAATTTCAAATGTAAAATGGCTATTCTATTCTGTACTTATTGGTGCATTCGTCAGAATCGATCAACGTAAAATTAATGAACCGAACATTTGAGAAATCTTTGTTATTGTCTATCTATTACCTATTATCTATTATGTCTAAGACGAAATAAAAAGAATAAATAGAAACTGAATCTAAAACGAAATAATGAAGAAATAATTTCGACAAAGGTGGTCTTGCAAGGGTGCCCTCAGGTACATGGGCGATTCCATTAGTCAACATTAATAGAAGTTGTATGATTTATAATGCAACTTTGGTTGTGATCCAGAAAAAATATCACACTTTAGGTGCATTAAAACATATTTCGATACATTAAGCATTCCTCTATAGACTCGTTATGGAATTTCCGAGTATTGTAAGTTGGGTTTTATGCTCATTATTAAAGTATGTATGTTGAGAATTGATATGATATATAGTATACTTCTCTATTGACTATGTCTTTGCTCTTCACGATGATTTGTTTCATATGATTTATTTCATATATTTTGCATTTTGGCTATAGATGATATGTCATTTAATGCTGAATAAATATTATGTTATGTTATGTTATGTTATGTTATGTTTATTTCTTCATCGTATGTGAAGTACTTGATTAAGTTTCGACTATTAAAATGTCAGTTTGAAAACTTGTGCTGAAGTTAAGGCATAATGACACTATATTTTAATGGAGAATTTAAATTTATTTTTAATTATATAATGGAAATCGACAATTTCTATAATTGCAATACTCATTTAGCAGTTCGTTGCATTTGGCACCGAAATATGTTTTCCCGAAAAAACTGTATCGTTGTTCTTATTAGTGCTTTTACGAGCCTCTATCACATTAAATATGAAATAAACTTTTCTCCCCTGTTAAAAATACTTTGTTAAAAATAATTTGTTGATAAGACCGTACACGTATGAATTTACTAATTATACGATATATTTGAAATAAACGTAATATAATTATCACTGAAGGTTGGAAATGAATACATATATGTATGTATCAATCTATCAAGAAGGCTTTAAATTCATTGATGTGTAAATTTACCAACAGCGATGAAACAGTTTGCACACTACTTATAAATTTAGGCTTAGGCTGGAATAGAGTGCGGTCATTTTTCTACCGTCACGGTAGTTCTTCCTATTATTAAACCATTTCATTACAATGTAGAATAACACACATGATAAATATTTTACCAGGATACGAAACATATAAACACTACAGCCCCCTCACTAGTGACCTTTCCGAACATCACTGTATCTTGCAGTAGGTTTACAAAAAAAAAACACCACGCACCGACATGCTGCGGTTCAGCAGGGTAAACACTTCCGGGAAATATGTTTGGACCGAGTCGATTATGTCTGTAAGCATGCGCTACCATGACTGATAACAATGACATGCACGGTTTTCAAAAAAAGATTTTTTTTCAAAATTAAAGAATTAACATTCATTTTTACAACGTTAACCTAAGCCGTTGATGGCAACAGACGCTCCTCACCTCGATTCATCTCCTTTAAAACATTTTGCAAGTTCTCAATTTCTGGGCAGGTCCGCACCGTGCAAACAAAAGGCATTTGCATTCTGATTTCTGAATTCTTTTTGACTCGAATACCCGAATGTCTGCACGTGCCTTTCTCAGGTGTCCGTTTACCAGTCGTTTACCTGGTGTAGCAGAATAAATCCATTTGTAACGCCTATCATACGGGTTTTAATTAAACATTGTCACCCAGGGAGTGCGACTGTCTAATGCAAGCCTCGCAATGGATTTCCGGCTGTACCGGAAATTTATTTCTACTTTCGATTTGAATCGATACAGTCTCAACTGTAAAAGACATCGTGGTCAGGATATTGGGCCTTTGTTGTTTGGACGTGTCAACATTGTCAACCAGGTAACAATTTGCTGAAAGAAAATCTGCCCCGCTTGATTAGTGCCGGTTGGTACTCTTTGCTTAAGAGAAACACCACGAAGACCTTGTTTAGACTAAGAGAACATATTTGATGGACCTGGCAATTTGTCAATAACGTCATTCTGTCAGAGAAATTTTTTACCGATATTAATATACGAAAATGGAAGTTGGCAGTGTTTGTCTACCTTAAGCTTTCGCTTTTGATTGTCCTCGAAGATATTGGATATTTCGCTGCTCTCATCCACTTTACCACACGTTGTAGGAAGTGGTCGATTGTGACATCGCCAAGATTAATCACGTTGTTTAAATTTCTCGCATAACAAACGCGTGTCTTTCAATGCTATCTACTCTTTACTTTCTTGTGATCAATAAACGAGTCTCATTTTGGTGATATAATAGATGAAAGTCGCTTGTTCTTTTATCAAAGAAAAGTACACCGTTCCGGAAACTGTCATTTTGACTAAGGCATGACACGTGACCGCAGTTAGATACCACGTGTTGACGTTTGGTGGTGTAAACACAATTGCAAGAAAACCGGAAACTGACACGGCCTATTAGTTTGCTAAAGAGGATGATTATAATACTTGAGGCATCGCATCTTTGGAAAAATACACGTTGTTCATTTACATAAGGTTAACGTCAGAATTTGATTCCTCCGCTTAAAACTCTCAGGTAATTACACGACATACGCCGCTCGGTGGTTCCAGGTTCTTTGTTCACGCGATTGTTTCAGTTTTGACGTCCCTGATTAATGACTCTGCTGAAAAACTTTAATCTGGCGAGGGGAGATGGTTCACCGTCATGTTTCAAAAATATACATAATAGTCTAGAGCGTTATAGTATTTGTTTAGTTGAAGATGGTTTTTTTCATTAAGTGTTTCATGTGCCGATATAATAGTTTAGTTATGTAAGATGGCGGAGAGAGAGAGAGAGAGAGAGAGAGAGAGAGAGAGAGAGAGAGGGAGGGAGGGAGGGAGGGAGAGAGAGAGCACATATAAGTTAGACATACACGTATATATTTGTTTGCTACTGAGATTCTCATGTACATTTCTCTTTGCAGTAAGACTTATAGTCCATATCATTATGCAATATTTAGTATGGAAGGATTTGTTGCATTCTTTACCCAACCTTTATACAAGTTTCTTGTATTACACAACTGTGTCCTTTCCTCTATATTAATGTTCCCTCGAGTGTGTTTCATCGCTATAATGCCCATTGACCGCGTTAAGGAAGAAAGTGTCGTCGTAATCGCAAGAAAACATCGAGGAGTATAAAGTTGCACCTTTTATTGTGGAAATCCATTTGTGGTGCTTCTGTTTACCGTCTCACTCGCTGACTTACGGCATGGATTCATGCAGATAAGAGCTCAATTTTCTTCTTCAAAAAACATTCGATATGCAAACAGTGACTTCGTATCTTTCTTAGAATCATAATGTGTACAATTATCTTTATTTACGCCGTGTTTAATGGTCTCTATTTTCCCTTAGAAAACTTCCGGTCGAAGAAATTGACGTTGAAAATTCTGAGTGTATTAGAGGGGGTGGCTTTTTTCTAAAACCGTTGAACGCATACTTTTTGTATACACTTAATAATTCATCAACTTAGGCTATGCACTGTTGATATAGTGGAGATGGCGTCAAGGTATTCACACAAAAACACAATTGACCTTAATTAAGTTATTAATGTCTTATCAATCGCGTTCATACCATCCAAGTCCAAAAGCTTTATTATAATTATAGAATATAACTCATCGTCGGATCCGTGTTTCGAATTGGATACATGGATATCGTACTCGAGTACCGGGAATGTCCGATGGTGGGACACATAGTTCATGGTTACGAAACACTACGCGTACGTGTACTGGTGATAACTTATTTACGAAATTTCTCTTTAAACTTGCAATTTTAGGCTTACTGATTACCGCATTAAACACTTTCCTCGACCTATCGTACAAGAAATACTATACGTGTACAATGCACACATACCTTGATGACGTAGAACGCAAAAAGTAGTACACAAAAACACGTACACGTACAGTAGTAGTGTTGCGCAGCACATCCCGGATTAATATACTTACAGCACAGAACATTGTTGATTGTTTGATCATGATTGTTTCATAGAAATTTGGCAATGTATGTGTATAAGGCGTTTGAATTACGAAACACTTCATATGTTTCATGAGTCGAAAACATATGCTCTTTTCGCTGTTAATATATCCTGTTTTGACCTTTGACAAATTTGTAATACAATGTACCTATTATAATGTGTATACTCATGGATATATTGTCTAATGTATAATGAAATAAAGTCTATAAACTGTTTTTCGATCTGCTCATGATCACTCTCGAAACGTACTAACCATTTACACGAGGACTCAACCATTCACACGGAGAGTCAAACATTTACACGAGGACTCAACCATTCACACGGAGAGTCAAACATTTACACGAGGACTCAACCATTTACACGAGGACTCAACCATTCACACGGAGAGTCAAACATTTACACGAGGACTCATCCATTCACACGGAGAGTCAAACATTTACACGAGGACTCAACCATTTACACGGGGACTCAACCATTTACACGGGGACTCAACCATTTGCACGGGGACTCAACCATTTACACGAGGACTCAACTATTTGCACGGGGACTCAACTATTTGCACGGGGACTCAACTATTTGCACGGGGACTCAACCATTTACACGAGGACTCAACTATTTGCACGGGGACTCAACTATTTGCACGGGGACTCAACCATTTACACGGGGACTCAACCATTTACACGATTATTTAACCATTTACACGAGGACTCAACCATTTACACGAGGACTCAACTATTTGCACGGGGACTCAACTATTTACACGAGGACTCAACCATTTACACGGGGACTCAACCATTTACACGATTATTTGACCATTTACACGAGGACTCAACCATTTACACGAGGACTCAACCATTTACACGAGGACTCAACTATTTGCACGGGGACTCAACTATTTGCACGGGGACTCAACTATTTGCACGGGGACTCAACCATTTACACGAGGACTCAACTATTTGCACGGGGACTCAACTATTTGCACGGGGACTCAACTATTTACACGGGGACTCAACCATTTACACGAGGACTCAACCATTTACACGAGGACTAAACCATTCACACGGGGACTCAACCATTTACACGATTATTTAACCATTTACACGAGGACTCAACCATTTACACGAGGACACAACCATTAACACCAGGACTCAACCATTCACACGGTGATTCAACTGTTCACACGGCGACTCAACCATTCACACGGACCCTCAAGCATCCACACGGTGATTCGACCATTCACACGGGGACTCAACCATTTACACGGTGATTCAACCGTTCACACGGGGACTCAACCATTTACACGGACCCTCAAGCATCCACACGGTGATTCGACCATTCACACGGGGACTCAACCATTTACACGGTGATTCAACCGTTCACACGGCGACTCAACCATTCACACGGACCCTCAAGCATCCACATGGTGATTCGACCATTCACACGGGGACTCAACCATTTACACGGTGATTCAACCGTTCACACGGGGACTCAACCATTCACACATGGACTCAACCATTCACACGGGGACTCAACAATTTACATGATGATTCAACGTTTTACACGGTGATTCAACCATTCACACGGGAACTCAACCATTCACACGGTGATTCAACCGTTCACACGGCGACTCAACTATTCACATGGGGACTCAACCATTTACATGATGATTCAACCTTCTACACGGGGACTCAACCATTTACACGGTGATTCAACCGTTCACACGGGGACTCAACCATTCACACATGGACTCAACCATTCACACGGGGACTCAACCATTCACACGGGGACTCAACAATTTACATGATGATTCAACGTTTTACACGGTGATTCAACCATTCATACGGGAACTAAACCATTCACACGGTGACTCCTTCATGGTGGCCAAAAATGATCATTTTTGACTCGCCAAACAAATCAACTATTCACACGGTAACTCTTCCATGGTGGCCAGAAATGACCATCTTTGACTCGCGAAATAAACCAACCATTCACATGGGGACTCTTCCATTGTGGCCATTCACACGGGGACACTTCCATGGTGGCCAGAAATGACCATCTTTGACTCGCGAAACAAACCAACCAGTAAAACGGGGACTATTCAATGGTGGCCATTCACACGGGGACGCTTCCATTGTGGCCATTCACACGGGGACTCTTTCATTGTGGCCATTCACACGGGGACGCTTCCATTGTGGCCAGAAATGAACAAATTTGACTAGCGAAATAAACCAACAATTCACACAGGAACTCTTCCATAGTGGCCATTCACACGGGGACGCTTCCATGGTGGCCAGAAATGAACATATTTGACTAGCGAAATAAACCAATCATTCTCACGGGGACTCTTCCATTGTGGCCATTTACATGGGGACTCTTCCATTGTGGCCATTCACACGGGGACGCTTCCATTGTGGCCAGAAATGAACAAATTTGACTAGCGAAATAAACCAACAATTCACACAGGGACGCTTCCATTGTGGCCATTCACACGGGGACGCTTCCATGGTGGCCAGAAATGAACATATTTGACTAGCGAAATAAACCAATCATTCACACGGGGACTCTTCCATTGTGGCCATTTACATGGGGACTCTTCCAAAGTGGCCATTCACACGGGGACACTTCCATGGTGGCCAGAAATGACCATCTTTGACTAGCGAAATAAACCAACCATTCACATGGGGACTCTTCCATTGTTGCCATTCCCAATGGGGCTTTTCCATGGTGGCCAGAAATGACCATCTTTGTCTCGTGAAACATACCAACCATTTATACAGGGACTCTTCCATTGTGGCCATTCACAAGGGGACTATTCCATGGTGGCCAGAAATGACCATCTTTGTTTCGCAAAACATACCAACCATTTATACAGGGACTCTTCCAGTATGGTCATTCATAAGGGGACTTTTCCATGGTGGCCAGAAATGACCATCATTGACTCGCGAAACATACCAACCATTTATACAGGGACTCTTCCATTGTGGCCATTCACAAGGGGACTTTTCCATGGTGGCCAGAAATGACCATCATTGTCTCGCAAAACATACCAACCATTTACACTGGGACTCTTCCAGTGTGGCCATTAACACGAGGATTCTTCCACGATGGCCAGAAATGATCATCTTTGACTCGCGATACAAATCAACCATTCACACAGGGACTATTCAATGGTGGCCAGAATTAAAATACTTGGACTCGCAAAGTAAACCAATCACTCGAACGGAAACTTTTCCATTGTTGCCATTCACACTGGAACCCTTCCATTGTGGCTATTCACACGGGGACCCTTCCATTGTGGCCATCCACACGAGGACCTTTTCGTGTGGCCATATACACGGGGTCTATTCCGTTGTGGCCATTCCCACGGATACTACTTCATTGTGGCCATTCACACAGGAACCCTTATATTGTGGCGATCCACACGGGGACGCTCCCATTGTGGCCATCCACACGGGGACCCTTCCTTGTGGCCATCCACACGGGAACTATTCCGTTGTGGCCATCCACATGGGGACTATTCCGTTGTGCCCATTCATACAGGGACTATTCCGTAGTGGCCATTCACACAGGGACTATTCCATTGGCCACACGGGGACTATTCCATTGTGGCCATCCACACAGGGACTATTCCGTTGTGGCCATTCACACAGGGACTATTTCGTTGTGGCCATTCACACAGGGGCTATTTCGTTGTGGCCATTCCCACAGGGACTATTTCGTTGTGGCCATTCACGCGGGAACTATTACGTTGTGGCCATTCACACAGGGACTATTCCATTGTGGCCATCCACACGGGGACTATTCTATTGTGGCCATCCACACGGGGACTATTCCATTGTGGCCATCCACACGGGGACTATTCCATTGTGGCCATCCACACGGGGACCCTTCCGTTGTGGCCATCCACACTGGGACCCTTCCATTGTGGCCATCCACACGGGGACTATTCCGTTGTGGCCATCCACACAGGGACTATTCCATTATGGCCATTCACACATGGACTATTTCGTTGTGGCCATCCACACAGGGACTATTCCGTTGTGGCCATTCACACAGGGACTATTTCGTTGTGGCCATTCGCACAGGGACTATTCCGTTGTGGCCATTCACACAGGGACTGTTCCGTTGTGGCCATTCACACATGGACTATTCCGTTGTGGCCATTCACACGGGGACCCTTCCTTGTGGCCATCCGCACGGGGACTATTCCGTTGTGGCCATCCACACGGGGACTATTCCGTTGTGGCCATCCACACGGGGCATATTCCGTTGTGGCCATTCACACGCGGACCCTTCCTTGTGGCAATCCACACAAGGACTATTTCGTTGTGGCCATTCACACAGGCACTATTCCATTGTGGCCATTCACACGGGGACTATTCCGTTGTTCCCATTCATACAGGGACTAATCCGTTGTGCCCATTCATACAGGGACTATTCCGTTGTGGACATTCACACAGGGACTATTCCGTTGTGGCCGTTCACACAGGGACCCTCCATTTTGGCCATCCACACGGGGATCCTTCCATTGTGGCCATCCACACTGGGACCCTTCCATTGTGGCCATTTACATGGGGACTATTCCACAGGGACCCTTCCATTGTGGCCATCCACACGGGGACTATTCCGTTGTGGCCATTCACACGGGGACCCTTCCATTGTGGCCATATACACGGGGACTCTCGTTGAGGCCATTGACACAGGGACCCTTCCATTGTGGCCATCCACACGGGGACTATTCCGTTGTGGCCATTCACACAGAGACCCTTCCTTGTGACCATCCACACGGGGACCCTTCCTTGTGGCCATCCACACGGGGACTATTCCGTTGTGGCCATCCACACGGGGACTATTCCATTGTGGCCATCCACACGGGGGCTATTGCGTTGTGGCCATTCACACGGAGACTATTTCGTTGTGGCCATTCACGCGGGGACTATTACGTTGTGGCCATTCACACAGGGACTATTCCATTGTGGCCATCCACACGGGGACTATTCCATTGTGGCCATCCACACGGGGACTATTCCATTGTGGCCATCCACACGGGGACTATTCCATTGTGGCCATCCACACGGGAACTATTCCATTGTGGCCATCCACACGGGGACCCTTCCATTGTGGCCATCCACACTGGGACCCTTCCATTGTGGCCATCCACACGGGGACTATTCCGTTGTGGCCATTCACACGGGGACTATTCCATTGTGGCCATTCACACGGGGACTATTCCATTGTGGCCATCCACACGGGGACTATTCCGTTGGGGCCATCCACACGGGGACTATTCCATTGTGGCAATTCACACAGGGACTATTTAATTGTGGCCATTCACAAGGGGAATATCCCGTTGTGGCCATTCACACAGGGACTATTCCGTTGTGGCCATCCACACGGGGGCTATTCCGTTGTGGCCATTCACACGGGGACTATTCCGTTGTGGCCATTCACACGGGGACTATTCCATTGTGGCCATCCACACGGGGGCTATTTGCGTTGTGGCCATTCACACGGAGACTATTTCGTTGTGGCCATTCACGTGGGGACTATTACGTTGTGGCCATTCACACAGGGACTATTCCATTGTGGCCATCCACACGGGGACAATTCCATTGTGGCCATCCACACGGGGACTATTCCATTGTGGCCATCCACACGGGGACTACTAGTATTCCATTGTGGCCATCCACACGGGGACCCTTCCATTGTGGCCATCCACACTGGGACCCTTCCATTGTGGCCATCCACACAGGGACTATTCCGTTGTTGCCATTCATACAGGGACTATTCCGTTGTGGCCATTCACACAGGGACCCTCCATTGTGGCCATCGACACGAGGACCCTTCCATTGTGGCCATCCACACAGGGCTTATTCCATAGTGGCCATTCACACATGGACTATTCCGTTGTGGCCATCCACACAGGGACTATTCCGTTGTGGCCATTCACACAGGGACTATTTCGTTGTGGCCATTCACACGGGGACTATTCCGTTGTGGCCATTCACACATGGACTATTCCGTTGTGGCCATTCACACGGGGACTATTCCGTTGTGGCCATTCACACAGGGACTATTCCGTTGTGGCCATTCACAAGGGGACTATTCCATTGTGGCCATCCACACGGGGACTATTCCATTGTGACCATCCACACAGGGACTATTCCATTGTGGCCGTCCACACGGGGACTATTCCATTGTGGCCGTTCACACGGGGACTATTCCATTGTGGCCGTTCACACGGGGACTCTTCCATTGTGGCCATCCACACGGGGACTATTCCATTGTGGCCGTCCACACGGGGACTATTCCATTGTGGACGTTCACACGGAGACTATTTCATTGTGGCCGTTCACACGGGGACTATTCCATTGTGGCCGTTCACACGGGGACTATTCCATTGTGGCCGTTCACACGGGGACTATTCCATTGTGGCCGTTCACACGGGGACTATTCCATTGTGGCCGTTCACACGGGGACTATTCCATTGTGGCCGTTCACACGGGGACTATTCCATTGTGGCCGTTCACATGGGGACTTTTCCATTGTGGCCGTTCACACGAGGACTATTCCATTGTGGCTGTTCACACAGGGACTATTCCATTGTGGCCGCCGTTCACACGGGGACTATTCCATTGTGGCCGTTCACACGGGGACTATTCCATTGTGGCCGTTCACACGGGGACTATTCTATTGTGGCCGTTCACACGGGGACTATTCCATTGTGGCCGTTCACACGGGGACTATTCCATTGTGGCCGTTCACACGGGGACTATTCCATTGTGGCCGTCCACACGGGGACTATTCCATTGTGGCCGTTCACACGGGGACTATTCCATTGTGGCCAGTAATGATAATCATTGGTGTTAGATCTTGTATATATTCATTTAATCGAAATGAAACTTAGCGGCGGATCCGTTGTCTAGTGGTTACACACTTGACTGCCAATCCATGGGGCGCCGGTTCGATTCCCTGCCGCACTACTAAAACAATATACTAATCGTCAGGAGGGACGTTAAATTGGGGTCCCGTGTGATAGTGCTATACACTGGTGCACGTTTACGAACCAGGAAAGCTCTAACCAGGGTTACATTCTGACTGTGCACTATGCTCCACAAAACTTAATATGACGAACAAACTTATCGGAGCATCCGCCGAATGGACCTAGTCCAAGTGCCGCTTGAAGTATAAATAAACTAACCCACCCGAAACTTCACAGACGAGTCAGACTCAGGATCAAATTAATTAAGAAGACACCCGAGGGTATGAGTTGTTGCCATGTTGGTATTTAATTACGGAGCAAACAAACAAGAACTATGTTAAGCAGCCAGAAACGTAATGATTCATTTATTATTGATACCGGTGCAACTAATATATATAAAAACGTTTCGAGAAATGCTATTTTTCAAGATAGAAACGCTTTGTTTGTCCTGTAAATTGGATATTTACATTAACAAAATGCATTTCCCTTTATTGACACATACGCCTGTTGACACTACAAATGCCATCATGTCTCACCATGCATCTTTATTTCAAGTCTTGTTTGGTGATTTGACAATGATTTCGTGATTTATCGTTGATTTAATATACGGCTTATAATTTCTAATTTCTATTCGGAGAGCAATGATTTATTTAAACAAATCACTCCTCTCTTCTTCAGTTGTTTTGATATAAATCTAAAATTTGATTTACATCATTCAACCACTCATTTCATGTTTCAACGCGCAACGTAATTACACAACAATAGTAATTTCATAGCCGAACTGCATTATTTATGTGCAGTACATTTCGCAATTTTCTGTTTTATAGTATCTTCAGGCAGTCTGGTTCTAATATTTAACTTCTGTCACGTTCAAGGTTGAAGTTTTTCTTCCGAAGCGATGAATCTCTGACACGCGACCATTTAAATTTGAATAAGGTAGCACGTCATGCCAAATTATCCGCCTAATACATTTCATATTGATAATTTATGGTATCAAAAGAAAATTTGATATAAAGGCTTGGGCTAAATACATTTGTTACAAGGAATAAAGGTAGTTTATTATTACAGAATTTGTTACGATTCGTAAAACATGATCCACGGCAGCTGTTACGAAATGTGTGTACTTTTTCCCCAGATTTTGACGACTTAGTTATGTCATTAAGTATCTCCCGATATCTCACAAACATAAAGTTTAAATCCGTACAAACAAGAGGGACTTAATTAGAAGAAATATGTTCGAATCTTGTGCCTTAAATGGCATATTAAAATCAGTCTGAACAAAAATGGGAACAGTTGATAGAAAAGGCCAAGCATACTTATAATTAAAAAATACTTAAAGATTTTGAAACTTAGAATTTCAGAAAAAAACAACAACATTATTTCTTAATGGAATTAATGCCGCAAATTTTGTGGAACAATCAACATCAAGTAGAATAGGTGTAACGATGACGTGTATATCAAGTAGAATAGGTGTAACGATGACGTGTATATCAAGTAGAATAGGTGTAACGATGACGTGTATATCAAGTAGAATAGGTGTAACGATGACGTGTATATCAAGTAGAATAGGTGTAACGATGACGTGTATATCAAGTAGAATAGGTGTAACGATGACGTGTACATCAAGTAGAATAGGTGTAACGATGACGTGTACATCAAGTAGAATAGGTGTAACGATGACGTGTACATCAAGTAGAATAGGTGTAACGATGACGTGTACATCAAGTAGAATAGGTGTAACGATGACGTGTATATCAAGTAGAATAGGTGTAACGATGACGTGTGTATATCAAGTAGAACTTGGTAACGATGACGTGTATATCAAGTAGAATAGGGGAAACGATGACGTGTATATCAAGTAGAATAGGTGTAACGATGACGTGTATATCAAGTAGAATAGGGGAAACGATGACGTGTATATCAAGTAGAATAGGTGTAACGATGACGTGTATATCAAGTAGAATAGGTGTAACGATGACGTGTATATCAAGTAGAATAGGTGTAACGATGACGTGTGTATATCAAGTAGAACTTGGTAACGATGACGTGTATATCAAGTAGAATAGGGGAAACGATGACGTGTATATCAAGTAGAATAGGTGTAACGATGACGTGTATATCAAGTAGAATAGGGGAAACGATGACGTGTATATCAAGTAGAATAGGTGTAACGATGACGTGTATATCAAGTGGAATAGGTGTAACGATGACGTGTATATCAAGTAGAATAGGTGTAACGATGACGTGTATATCAAGTAGAACTTGGTAACGATGACGTGTATATCAAGTAGAATAGGTGTAACGATGACGTGTATATCAAGTAGAATAGGTGTAACGATGACGTGTATATCAAGTAGAACTTGGTAACGATGACGTGTATATCTAGTAGAATAGGTGTAACGATGACGTGTATATCAAGTAGAATAGGTGTAACGATGACGTGTATATCAAGTAGAACTTGGTAACGATGACGTGTATATCAAGTAGAAAAGGTGTAACGATGACGTGTATATCAAGTAGAACTTGGTAACGATGACGTGTATATCAAGTAGAACTTGGTAACGATGACGTGTATATCAAGTAGAACTTGGTAACGATGACGTGTATATCAAGTAGAACTTGGTAACGATGACGTGTATATCAAGTAGAATAGGTGTAACGATGACGTGTATATCAAGTAGAATAGGTGTAACGATGACGTGTATATCAAGTAGAATAGGTGTAACGATGACGTGTATATCAAGTAGAATAGGTGTAACGATGACGTGTACATCAAGTAGAATAGGTGTAACGATGACGTGTCTCTTTAGTATAATAGATGTAACGATGACGTGTGTGTTCAGTAGAATAGGTGAAACGGAAACGTGTGCATTAAGTAGAATAGGTGTAACGATAACGTGTGTGTTCAGTAGAATAGGTGTAACGATAACGTGTGCATTAAGTAGAATAGGTGTTCCGATAGCGTGTGTATTCAGTAGAATAGGTAAAACGGAAACGTGTGCATTAAGTAGAATAGGTGTAACGATAACGTGTGTGTTCAGTAGAATAGGTGTAACGATAACGTGTTTGTTCAGTAGAATAGGTGTAACGATAACATGTGTGTTTTCAGTAGAATAAGTGTAACGATAACATGTGTGTTCAGTAGAATAAATGTAACGATAGCGTGTGTGTTCAGTAGAATAGGTAAAACGGAAACGTGTGCATTAAGTAGAATAGGTGTAACGATAACGTGTGTGTTCAGTAGAATAGGTGTAACGATAACGTGTTTGTTCAGTAGAATAGGTGTAACGATAACGTGTGTTTTCAGTAGAATAAGTGTAACGATAACATGTGTGTTCAGTAGAATAAATGTAACGATAGCGTGTGTGTTCAGTAGAATAGGTGAAACGATAACGTGTGTTTTCAGTAGAATAGGTGTAACGATAACGTGTGTGTTCAGTAGAATAAATGTAACGATAGCGGGTGTGTTCAGTAGAATAGGTGTAACGATAACGTGTGTTTTCAGTAGAATAGGTGTAACGATAACGTGTGTGTTCAGTAGAATAGGTGTAACGATAACGTGTGTGTGCGTTCAGTAGAATAGGTGTAACGATAACATGTGTGTTCAGTAGAATATGTGTAACTATAAAATGTGTGTTCAGTAGGATAAGTGTTACGATAACATGTGTGTTCAGTAGAATAAATGTAATGATAGCGTTTGTGTTCAGTAGAATAGGTGTAACGATAACGTGTGTGTTCAGTAGAATAGGTGTAACGATAACGTGTGTGTTCAGTAGAATAGGAGTAACGATATCGTATGTGTTCAGTATAATAGGTGTAACGATAACGTGTGTGTTAAGTAGAATAGGATTGACGATAACATGTGTGTTCAGTAGAATAAGTGTAACGACAACGTGTGTGTTCAGTAGAATAGGTGTAACGATTGCGTATGTGTTCAGTATAATAGGTGTAACGATTGCGTATGTGTTCAGTATAATAGGTGTAACGATAACGTGTGTGTTCAGTAGAATAGGTGTAACGATAGTTTGTGTGTTCAGTAGAATAGGTGTAACGATAACACGCGTGTTCAGTAGAATAGGTGTAACGATAACACGTGTGTTCAGTAGAATAGGTGTAACGATAACATATGTGTTCGGTAGAATAGGTGAAACAATAACGTAATATTAATTTATGCTTCAATATGTTCAATAATGTTTCACCATGTAACATGAAATATTGTATTATGTTTCACCTGTTGGTGACAAGAAACACTAATATCTCAATGCGGCCTTAGTTCCACAGCCTGTGCTGCAGGTCCCATAAATTGTGCAACGACTTGCAACGCAGTAATTAGTGCAATTAACTTTAATTGCAAAAGTCTAGATTCGTGTCTCTATTCGATGAAAAATCAAAGGGATGAGCAGAAAATCAATGTGGAACACCGGGCGATATTAAATTTAAAAGCCTCGTTTTAAATGACATTAGCTACCATCTTCGGTAATCTCAGGCATGACAAGCTGCAGTGCGAAAGGGAATGAAATAACCAGCTAGAAAAAACTAGTTTCGATTAATGTGCGTTTCTTGTTATCAATCATCTTTAAAGCATGCGTAACAGAAACTTCAAAAGGAAGACAAGATGAGCCCCTATCTATCCAATTACTTTAGTTTTCCATAGATGCTGACTTGAGGAAATTACGATCGCTCCTTGTGGACCCATTTTCAAGGGAAGTTTGATACATTGGTCTTTGGTGTTGTAATGTTTGGGCCAATGTTTATATTACTTGATTACTTGCCTTGTCATTTCTAAGATGTTCTGGTTATGTGTTAGTACCTCTGAGTAGCAACCCCTATGACTGCCAAGAAAATGCCGTCTTTCTAGCGCAAGGTGAACAAATACCTTAGTCTGATGGAATAAAAACACCATGCAACGTCGATAACGGTTTATCATCATTTGTTTCGGTGCCTCTGGTAAGAAGAAAACGAGATGCAAGCACGTAACTCCATTCATCATTAAGAAGAAAAGCGGACACACACGGAAATCATGATTGAAAAGGATTGCCTTAAACAGCCTCTTCTATGCTTTATAAAACGCAATCACTTATTCCTACTGTGATCGATGTTTTTCAATGCGATCATTCTCTGGTGGCTGTAGGTTATCCATTCAACATGAAGTACATATCATCGTAATATTCCTTATAATTTTCAAAGTTCAAATATGTTATTGAAATTCTTGTAGAGCCGAACCCCGTTGGCTCGACCTCGCTTAGGTCGAATTTTTCGTTGGCTCGAACTGGATGTAAAGGACTATTTCTTTATACTGAAGGTAAGCATTCCCACTTTGCTCGAATTTCCGATGTCCGAGGGAGGTCCCTGGGAGTACGCGCCAACGGGGTTCGTTTAAAATGTATATGGCCTCAGTAAATTTTCAGAACATTTATTTTTATTTTTCTCTTTCGCATAATGTCTTGTATTGCCGTTTTTATTTTGTTTATCCGAAGCAATTGAAATTCCAGCGTATTTAACATATGACATTTAGCTATAATCAGTCAAAATCTCTGACAACCCGAATATAATTTCTTTTGGCAATTTTCTATTAATTTGCCTCTTTTATCGCCGTTTACAAATGTCAAGCATCTCAATAGGAGCGATTATCCGAGATTTGATACCCTCATTTCTTCAACCGTCAACAAAAGACCCCCTTCCGCCGTTTGGTGGCCGCCCCTCCCTACCGTACGGCTGTGGACACTCCCGGTAATTGATTGACTCAACTAGGGCCATAGATGACATTTATAATAATCCTAAACAGATGAGCGTGTCATTTGAAGACAAACTAATAGCAGTCTTCGCGGTCCGTCTTTATGTTGTGACTTTGACCTTTAGAACGGCATTGCCTCTTTTATAGGAATAGTGCAGAAACATCAAGGAAACAACTACAATCTGAACAGACACTACTTCTGGAGCCTTAAGGTGTTTTGTTTATACATAATAAGTATAACAAATAAAGCTGAATGTATTTGCGCATAATTTTAAAGACCATATATGTATTGTTCTTGGGTTTACATCATACGCTGAAAGAATGTCGACCGCATTGTAATATGGACGTTGACTTACAAATCAAAGCTATGGAAAATATTCCTCCAATCACTACATCGCCTCCCATACATTTTGTTAAGATGCTCACCAATGCCTTTCAAGCTCGTATTGCCTTTCTTAAGATGCTATTTGCCGGCCTTCTTTCCTGGAATTTGCCGTTCGTTTTATCATTGGCTGTTCCAGTAATGAGAACCACATAACATTCCTGTTCAGATGCTAAGCTCTTTGTCTGATCATATAGCACTCCGAAAAGGCCATTTGTTTTGGGAAAAATACTGATATGTCCGCCCACTCAGTGTGTACATTATATTGCATGCCACTTGAGTAGAACCAGGTAACACAATGCAATTTACTCAGCATGGAAAATAAAGTTTCTCAATACCGGGCCAATAAATACATTTTAAGAGATTCCGGACCTCCATCTCCAGGGTGGTACATTCTATTTGTTTAAACTGTTTAATTTAAAGCATTGCGCATGACAATTGATGTAATTGCTCATGGCAGATCTGAGAAGACCAGCTCCAGCCAGAGAGGACGTCCTCTGGCCTCCATTTTCCGTTCTGGATTGTTTCTACATGTGATCGCCTCAGAAGATATCATTCATGCAATCACAATCAATATATCTAAGCTTTTGATGTCTCCAGGAATAAACTCGATTTCCATTTTCTTAAGTAAACACTTCCAGAACGCAATTATTAATGTATAAAGAAAGAACAACGACTGTCACCAATTTCTATGGATGAATAGAAGTGAATTGGAGATTCTGAGAAGGTCTAATGCATCTTGGTTTGTTCTAGGTTCTAGAATTCTACGTTATTGTTGAAAGATTTATTTTAATTGTTTGAGTGATCGATTGATCATTGTTACCTGGATGTTAGTTAATTTCACATTCTTTTGTCCCCTGGAAGACCATTGTCTTGCTACTGAAGATTGTCCCATTGAGTTTCCCGATGTGCTTAGAACAGTTCCAGCTTCCAATTAGTGCCTGGTGTCGTTTTCTATCTCCCTGGTGTTAACTAGATAAGCACCGTTCCGTATAGAATAGAATTAAACATTTTTAAAGAATCCCCCGTAGCTTTGGTATTCACATACACTACATGGGTATGTAATTTATTTTAATTTACGGAGCGGTTCTGATTTATTACAATTGTAATTCAAAGAGTAAAAGCGTTGTTATTGTTAAAAAAATCATGATTGTTTTGTCAAATACGAAAGGTAGCTTATTGACTAACATGTGGATGGTAGAATATGAGTAACGAGGTTAAACTGTTTGACTCGATCAGATAAAAACTGACGAGATATAAACATGCTTCACGGGGGCGTTGACAATGGTGCTCTTGGGCCATGCCGAATTGATATGTATAAGTGTCAGGTCCTATATAGCCAGTAGTAGAAACGGATTGGAAATCATAGAGAAAACAGCATGTGTGTTCATTTGCAGGTCCATACACGTATATATAGCTAGTTCCTCGGATTTTTTCCTGTACATGGACTATTTTTACATCGAAACTTCTCCCTGTATATGATATATTTATTCAGATCTTCTCACTAAATATGGTATAATCCAACATCAACCTTCTCATTGTACATGGTATATTTCTACTTGGGATCTTCTCATTGTATATGGTATATTTCCACTTCGACTCTTCTCATTGTACATGGTATATTTCTACTTGGGATCTTCTCATTGTACATGGTATATTTCTACTTCGACTCTTCTCATTGTACATGGTATATTTCTACTTCGGATCTTCTCATTGTACATGGTATATTTCCACTTCGACTCTTCTCATTGTACATGGTATATTTCTACTTCGGATCTTCTCATTGTACATGGTATATTTCTACTTAAACTCTTCTCATTGTACATGGTATGTTTCTTCTTCGGATCTTCTCATTGTACATGGTATATTTCAACTTCGGATCTTCTCATTGTATCTTGTATATTCCTACTTCGGATCATCTCATTGTACATGGTATATTTCTACTTCAACTCTTCTCATTGTATATTGTATGTTTCTACTTCGGATTTTCTCATTGTACATGGTATGTTTCTACTTCGGATCTCCTCATTGTATATTGTATGTTTCTACTTCGGATTTTCTCATTGTACATGGTATGTTTCTTCTTCGGATCTTCTCATTGTACATGGTATGTTTCTACTTCGGATCTTCTCATTGTATCTTGTATATTCCTACTTCGGATCTTCTCATTGTACATGGTATGTTTCTACTTCAACTCTTCTCATTGTACATGGTATATTTCTACTTCAACTCTTCTCATTGTATATTTTATATTCCTACTTCGGATCTTCTCCCTGTATGCACATGGTATATTTCAATTTCGGATCTTCTCATTGTACATGGTATGTTTCTACTTCGACTCTTCTTTCGACTGTTTTCGTTGTAATTGATATTTTTTTTTAATTCGGAACTTCTCTCTTGATATGACATATTTTTACGTCTGGACTTTTCCCTACCTGTATATGATATAGCTCTTTGTAACTTCTTCCCGTATATGGTATATTTATCCGAAAATTATCCCTGTATATCATATATTTCTTCCCTGTGGACATATTTCTACTTCTGGAATTTTCTAGGCCTTGGACATAACATTTGCTTGGCCGTACCACTGCTTTATGTACGTCCATAGTTTTTACGACGCTTCAATGGTATTTTCATTTTGGTGAAACCATACATGCATTTATAGGAAGAATAATCACATATGCAAGTCCTTAGTGCATTAGCTTACAAGAAAATGCTTTGTTCTATTATTAATGCTACAGGTCGTCTCGATGATGATGCATGATAATGATAATGCTGGTGATGCAAATATTGTCTTGCACTATATGTTATGTTTGAAGTTATTTGCTTGCAGTAGCTTTTTATCCCAGTACAAATCGATGAGGATGTGTTTTTTTCTTCAGATTAATTGCTTCCATTGAAAAAATTCTGGAACCGTTATAATGGTTTATGAAAATTTACATATGACTTTTAAAAATTATATGCAATTTGAATCAACACTACAGGAATATCAGGCGCACCAATTTGTTAATGAGAAACACTTTTGGACAATGTACTTTTAAATGTTTGGTTATTTTTTTATTATTGAAAATATTATACGATTTGATAAATTGTACATTATGACAGAAAGAAAGACAGACAGACAGACACAAGGAAGACATTTACCACTGTCTGTATTGTTGTCAGCTGTAGTTTATTGACAAAGGGAATGCATGGATTACAATATTCAGTTTAATATTGACTGATGATGAAGTGTATATCCAGTTTTTTAACCATAAACTTCGTCTCGGTGAAAATACTTTCTATTGTCCATAAAATATATACGGATATTATCAGTTTGTAAGTGTTTTATGATTTACGTTTAGTTATAATCTATCTCAGACTATTCTTCTTACAAAAAGGTAACGTCCAAATATGTCATTTCCATGAACTTCTTTATTAACTTACGTTAAAGTTTATGGTTTATTTTTAAGTTTTAACAAATAAAGCGTCCGGAAGTAATATTTACTTAATGTCAAACCTTTTTTTATAATATTTACTTAATGTCAAACTTATTTTAAGTATTTTGCTTTATTGCTTGATGTTTTGATATTTTTGTACATACAGTTAATTTTGGTTATACGAATGGTAATACTTTGTTGTATATGCGTTCACCTGTAAATACTGAGTGAGATATTTGTTCACATGGCCTTCTGGATGTTATGCAAATTAAACTTTGAAACTTTGAAACTTTTGTCAAGCGGCCGCATATTTTATGTAATAAATGGCGTATACATTGGGAGTGACGTCACGCCCGGTTATGTACGCGGGTTAATTTACACGAATACCACGTTTTGCCGGTGAATACCATCTTCTATTGGAGTTTAGGAAAGTTTGCCCGCGCCTGTATGACTGTGTCATGGCTTGACCCTGCCCATTTCACAGCGTGACTGTATTTACATGCAATATCGGGTGGTGGGGTATACGCCAAAGTAGTTATATTGAAACTTTAATGCCGAGTAAACCGCAATAAATGAATACTGGGTGGTCCCATATCGCCGACATTTTGTAAAGAAGGAAAGGCTGCACATTTTCGAGCCACCCCGCTTAGTTTAGTAGTGGCTCCTTCGATGCATACAGTAAAGTTATGCATTTATACCAGAGAGTCCCGTGCCGCGTTCGCGACGTGCACGCGCAACAAATCAAAGACGCCGGTGAATATAACTTTTTGGCATTGTATATTATTTTCTGAGGTTTCAATTGACAGCCTCTCGACCAATTAAAAGAGCGGAACAAAGCAAATCTGCGTGTGTTACAGAACGTGTTGTAATTCCTGCTGTACGCTATATCAAATAAAGCGTCAGTAAGTAATATTGACGACAGTGACATCAAATACAAAAAGTATAGCGTTTTGCATATCAAAGAGGGTGTGGGAGATTATTACTAAAACATACTTAGTATAATAAAACACCTACATACTGATGATTTCGTAGTATATTCCGTTTTTACTACATACCTCAAATACATTCCTTATACTAGTATTTCGTTTGTTCACTGGCGATGACAATCACATACTATGGTTCATAAAACAGGATATACTTAGACAGTGTCACAATACATCAATAACATTGTAGACTATAGCATTAACATAATACACTGATAACAGTTATTTGACTATTTTACAGAAGTGTCAATCATTTAATTAATAAGCTAAACTATCTTGCCTCCTAATACATAATGACCAGACTTTGTTTTTAATTTCAAGAATAATGAAAAAAAGTTCCAAAATAAAGTAAAGACAGAAACTTTTTTAAATTTATAAAATAAATGAACACAAGAAAATTGACAGTTTAAGAAACCGAGATGTTAAGGTACACATAAAAGAGCAATGAAGGCCTTGTGGATAGTGTTCAGGCCTTTTTAACCGCCCAATATCTGCTGAAACTTTTAAAATGGATTATGTAGAGGACATATGGGATAGTTTTAGTTGTATTATGGTGCGTGACAAGGAGGTGATCGTTGCCATGCACCATACAGACAAAAACAGAATGTTGCGTTTTACTCAATTTCAACATGAACATACAATACAGAGGTCGGACATATTTGTCAGACATGAAATTAGTATAATGCATGCTCAAGCTAGGGATTTGAATAAGACTTACATCACAATATGCCTATTGTAAAGCGATATTTGTCTATCAATAAAACAATTAAAACTACGGGGACAAGCCGAGTTATCAAGCATGTACCAATCATGTTATAAGGCTTAAGGCTAGGGCACAAACATTGAAAGTGAGACACGAAACGGACAAACACCGCAAACAGATGAATCGCTTGCATCAGAATATCGTTATCAATAAATGATAGAATTTCCGCCTTGGAACGTTCAGTGAAAAACGAGTTTACTGAAATACGACTTTATTGCGGGTTTATGTGTACATAACTTGCCCCACCATTAATCAATCATTACCAAAATTACAATAAAAACCTTATCGAAGCCAACATCAACTTGAAAACAATGAAGAATGAAGCAAAACTATTAATAAAGACAGTCTTCACCTGCAAACGAACATAAAGAAATAGCCCGCCTTATCGAATTCAAGGTCAAAAACGTTGATTGTATCACTCTATACATCAGGAGGTAAATCAAGATAAAAATAAAATAAAGCAACAACAATAAATATGCTGTCGAATATTCTTCGAGATATTCAAAGACCTTACGGACAGTCTGAAGTTCATTCATGGACCGTTCGTAAACGCCGATATGATTGCCGTTGAAATAAACTAAACGTATTCCACGTGTGGTAATTATATAAGAGTGCATATACTAGTCATATGATCTACTGTTGTGGTAAGACACATACAAGCCGGTCTTAACCTGACCTGGAGACAAAGACATCTCGCGTTGGCCTTCAGGAGGTCTATCCGTCTCTCCGTAGTGCCGTGCTTATTGCAATGGAAGTTGGTTGGTGTCTTCTTCGCTGGCACTCTGGCAGATTAGGAATTTATTAAATTATAACTGGTGTAATATATGTAAAAATATTATTATTATTTTTATAATTTAAGAGAAACTAAGCCAAGGCCACTGTTCTTTGAACAAATATTTTTCAAACATTTGTTGACTTTACACATAGAGCACGTACACTTTAATAGAAGAAAGTGTGGCTTCAGTTACCGCCCCTGTACAATCACTGCCTAAGGACTCCCAATATACCTCTTCCAACCTCAAGCTCGTCTGTAAGGCTCTGATGGGCAAATAAAAACCATTTCTGGGCGAACCACGAGTACGTGTCATTTTTTATGGCGGGTTATTGTTTTAATATCGCCAAATGGGATTTTTACGATGGCCGACGGAGAATGGGTCTTTAAATCAAATTTGATCGTTTGGCCATTAATGGTTGCTCACCAGTGTTTGCGATTTGCCACTGCTGAAAGTGGAGACGTTAATCACATTTAGACCCTGGGTGCAAATATGATAAATTGTGTTTCCTTAACATTGTTTCTCATTTTCGTATTACTACTAACAAAGAAGAAACAATAGAAATTATAAAAAAACAATTAACAGACGCCAGAGCGAGTAGACAAGGTCATTCCTTTTCTTCAAAAGGTCAAGCTAAAATGAAGCAAGCGCTATTTTTGTTCATTTATAAGTATCCTTGTTATTTCGAAACATGACACTGACTGTTTTTAAAAACATTTTGTCGCCAAAGCGGGTTTTTAAGGAAACGTTAAATGTCAGACAGGAAATGCTCAGTGGATGACACGACCCGTTGAATGACTCGTGAACGAATGCGGATGTATATCATTGACAACCATGCAAGCCTTCGTCTTCCCTTCCCTTCCGAAAGGTCACAGTGCATCTTTCGCAGCACCCCCCCCCCCCTCCCCCCTCGTTATCATATTATTAACATGGACGAAGACATATTATTCGAGTTCACATTAAGTTGATGTTCCGTTCATTGGATTTACTGCACCTATATTCCGGAAATTGTACAACAATATATTTAAATTTAACCGACCGCTACGGAATTTTTACTTTAAAGCAGGAACAAAAACAGTCCGAAGTATAGGCAAATTTTGAAATACTAAAAAGACAACCAAAAAACCTTCTGCTGTAATACATCTGACATATTTGATAAACACATGCTGGATTCGGGACCCGGTGGCACGAGTTCTGAACCTCTTGGAGACTCCTGACGCCTTGAAAGGAGATCGTCTCTGCCGCCAGGGCCAGATCCAGCTTCCTGTCATTTTTCGAGAATAAAAAACCAGTTTGATATTACATCTCAACACGGGCCAAACAACAACTCGGCTATCAAATTACCCGAGCAATCTGCCTAATGAAATCCACCTAAGTTCTCATTAATATTTCATTGTTCATCTTAGGAAGTAGATTTTATGACGACCAGCATTTACTCAATTAAAAGCAGTGGAAAGTGACAGAACCGTATATATCACTGGCAAGAGATCCCCCAGTGTATGAAATTAAGGAGTCTATCGCTATCTAAATGATTTGATGAAAATAACGGGAATACAACCATCTTCCGTGATGATCAGCCTTAACTCCCCATTGGCTGGCTATAACGTAATTGCGCCGTGAATGAATAATTGTGCAATGAAGAAAACAAATGAATTATTCATCCATCACTTTATTACTTGAAAACATTTTAAACATAAAGCTCTGATGTTTCTCAGGTTTGTACTCTTTGGTTGAGGTTCCTATTTCAGGATGTGATTGCGTCTGAGATTTCATTTGATTATACCTCTCCACTCGTTTTACGTTCAAGCCATCTTTTCTTTGACAATTATGAGAGTTTTAATGGTAGCGTACTCTTTAAAAGAACTGTTAGTGTCTTACATTAAGAAAGTTCCCTGTAACACGAGCCGAACCTACTTGGAAATCATGGCATTCCTTAGTCGTTTTAATGGCGACGTCCAGTGGAGCAAAATAACAAATTATTTTAAGTGCAAATGCAAAAACCATGATAATGATGGCTATTTTTAACGTTGTATTTAAAATTCTGAAGAAAAGTATTCGTCACGCGCATAATCCATATACAGGCATCTGTAATGTTGTTTTGCAAGCGTCCTTCCAGGAATGATGGATCTAGATGGCGCTGTGCCGTGACTTCCGAGAGTATAATTTCTTGATCTAGCCGCAAAACCTCTTTCTCGCCCTCTCTGAAGAAGCATCCTTAATGTGATTTCACCGTTAAAGTCTTCCATTAAAGTATCTATCTTTGATCTAAAGATTCAGAATAAAGTCAAGACAATAAAATATAAACGCCGTAAAATTTCTCAGTTTACACCGTTACGCCATCTCAATAAAGCCCGATCACGCGGCGATGCCCGGACAGATAGCACGGTGCCGCGCGTCTCAGAGAACCCCATTAATCACGTCTCGTGCCTTCCTCGCTCCTGGCTTCTGTCTCCTTGGCCACGTGACTGGCCCTATATGGCAATAATTCCTTCTTAGATGTGACAGTAAGCATTGCCAATATCCATTTTCAATCTTGGGTTAGAGACTCAGGTACAATTAGCTATTTGATGGAGGGACATTAAATCTCCCCGTCTTCATGGATAATTCTGGTGTTGAAGATCCATATGCTTAATTAGAAATGGTGAAATATGGCAATATTTTTCATTACGATAGTAGCCAACGAGCGTGTGAGTTGGCCATAACAGGCGTCTTCCCAATTTAGAGCGAGAGACGATTTTCTATTGCCACCTTTCGCAATAAACTCTTCTTTTCCATCCTCCATAAAGGTTAAAGAAACAACAGTTGCCGTGACATTCAGCTATTGTAAACATTTGTCACAAGTCACGAGATTGCCACTTGTAAGGACGTGTCATGCTACTAAAAGAAGGACATTTATTAAACTTAAGGATTTTTTCCTATCTCATGTTATGACTAGCCTTTCTGTTTTTTTTAATAGTGTGTAAAACAGATTGTCCATGACCACGATTAGTGAGAATGTTAGTTTTAAATTCAGCCATAGTGATGTGTTGTTGAGATATGGATCTGTAAACAGGACTAGCTATGATGAAAACGATGACCACAGTTGCATGTAAATATGTTAGGGCTGATTCATAGGGCGATAAATGACTAAAAATGACCATGATTTAATATGAAAGACCGCAGTAGATCACTTTTGGCTATAGTCCCATTACCAAAACGACCCCTTGTTATCAAGAAGCGTGCGCCTTTTCTGTTTGAAAATTGCTTTTGCATATTTGACAATGTGGAGAACATGAGTCGGTGACATTATCATTGGTAAATCTGTTAAAATCAAGTTTAGCCGCATGCTCCTGCTTGCAGGTCAAACGTCAAAGAGTTGGACATCCCACCAATCTCGCGGCAGACGCTTGAGCAATCAGCCAGACCATCTTCCGAGCTTTGGGTATCATTCGCTTAATCTCCGTGGCATTCAAATCACCCTATCAAGAACTCATCATGTTTCTAAAAAGATTTTAGATCAGAAGTAAATTAATTTCCAGTTATTCCGTGAAATAAGTTGCTTGCGGCCTCAGCAGGACGCCGGCGACTAGGCAGAAATATTAATAACAAATGTGTTATGTTGTCATGGTAATATATCTCGTAGCAGATAGCAAGCGCCGGAGAAAGACGAATGTCCACAAGAGTTTATTGTGATTCTCTGCCCCCCTCGCGCTGAGCTTGGATCATTTACGAAGACAGGTGAGAACGGGACTTAATGGTCGTCTCTTGTTCATCATCTTATCTCCAGCTTTATTCACTCACTGACCGCAGTGGATTAATGAATATTTAAGTATGTGTCTATATGACAGATCCCTGTGCTCCTTAAAAGGGGCAAGTGGAGCATAGACGCGTCCAAAGCAGCTGGTTCATTACATACATGATGGGTTTTATCGTCCGTGCCCTTTGTCCGGTAGGACCGTGAAACTATATCCTAATGTACTTGCTAAATCGCGTTTACTTTCTGATATCAATAACAGTCATACTAATTTTCTTCAGACCATATCTTGGTGAGAAATTTCAGCATATTGTGTGTATGTAAATTGAAAATATATTTAACGTAATTTTGTTAGTGAATATATTTGTAAAAATGTTTCATTGACAGCCGTTATTGTTGCGTTAATTCTCTAGAGCTTATGTCTGTAACAATAATACCATTTCTGTTTTCAATAAAGTATTATCTGTAGAAAACCCACAACCATCTGTCATCCAGTTATTTATCGAACCTGCTTTCCTAAGCCTGTTTACCTAATTAAATTAAGAAAATTCTTCAGAATTGTCATTCAAAATTAATTAATGCGCCTGTACTTGATAATATGAACGCTGCAACCGGAACTGAACACAGTGTCTCTGCAGGTCCATTTTTTTAAAATGCTCAAATGGTTTGAAATTGAAAACCAACTGGAACCGTTATTGTCTTTTGAACCTTTTCATCATTATTGCCTTCATTTAGAAATACTTTGTATTATTTATATGGTTTAATTACTACAAATGGATGAATTGCAACGTGTTATGAACAATTATAGAAGTTTCCTGTTTTAGCTGGGATTTCATTACAGCTTAAATTATGAAATTTGGTTTTGAACTAAAAAAAATATATTTTGTCAATTATTGTATTGTATTTGAATGACATTTTTGCCGCTCGATGATACTAATTACGTAACTTTACCGGTTCACTCAAATGCCAACCTCCGTGATCATAAATATTCATAAGCTTTCTTTTTCCTTTCTCGACAAATCCGCAGACAACTCCCAAGAATTTTCTAAGATGCTAGTTGGTCGATAAAGAAGTCCAATTTTGCTATTTGCCAGATTTCACGAGGCCAAACATCCTAAGAGTAATACTATTCATGGCCATTGGTGTCTTGGTAGTTCCGGTTGGTCTAGATTATCTTTAGCCAAGTGAAGATATCCGGTGTACTTTTATGAGAATTTTCGATGCTTTGTGACCCCATATTATTTTGGTATCGCTTAAAAGAGTTTGATGTGTAGTGGAAGCTTATGTTTATATATTTTACCGATACGAATATTAAACTCGAATTTTTGGCCTCGAGAGATTGCAATATCGCTCATTTAACGTCCGATAACACTTCAAATAAACACCACATAAACCTTCCGCAATATTTGTATGTGCATTTATTTTCGAATATTTATAACGCATATATATAGTAATCACTAATCAGTAATCGTTACAAACGATAGCAATTGGTAATGAATGGTTCGATGGTTTGACTCGCTTAGTTGTACATCGGGTATATTCAAGCTGCATTCTCACAAATTGACCGTGTTGACAACTTTTTCATTTTTTTGTCTTGGAATGAGCCAAATTTTGCGTAAATGTGTGAAAACCCGGCAATAAAAGACTGCTTATAAAAGATCGGACCGCAGTTTTTAATAATTACGTTCAAAAAGTGATGTTTTATGACTGAAAACGTTCATAAGAAAAAAATGATTTTTTTTGGCGGTTTTCCAAACAAATGAGATAGTTTTCTTATATGACTGAATTGTAAGCATTGATGCAAAAATCAGCTGATTCTGAGATAAAAAAGAAAAGAAAAAAAGTTGTAAAATCGGTCGTTCTGTGAGAGCTATAAGGGAAAACTGATATATATTACGAATATTCACTTAACAGATTTATGAGGAAAAACGTTATAGCATGCTGCTAGCATATGAGTATTAAGCGAACATGATGATTTGTATACCACTGAATATACATTTAAAGGCTATATAAGTACATTGCTTCAAGATAATAACAAATCTGTAATTAAGGCAAAGGTAAATCAGCACAATCGTGAACTCCCATGTGTTAACAAAAACATGATTTATAAATGGCTTGCCAGGGGAACCAATCTGCTACAAGCCTGCCGTCGTGTCCCCTCCTCTGGAGCGGGTCCCGCCATATTTCACGGCGGAACACCGCAACAGATTGTTCGCCGACGGCGCCAGAAGACGCGCGCGATAGCAATTATGCGGGCAATCACGCCGCCATTTACGTCGCAATGATTAATGAAGGATTCTGGGATACCGTGCGTTCGCTTCTCCAGACCTCGAAGACAGAGGCGGTAATCACGTGGTATATTGTTTTGATCCCAAGCATTAAAAATGGCAGCGCCCAGTGAGACGGTATGTATTTTTGTTTAGTTTCTCTCAATAATTAAATAAACAATTAAATTCCGTAACATCGACCATGTTCCAGCGCCCAATTTTCCCCGCTATTTGGTACCTTTATTTTGTTAGACAGTTCTGTAGTTTATTTGGAATGCGTGTCACAAATTTTCAATCGAGGGGAAATGTGCTTCGGAAATCTTAGAACCAAGCATGAATTATCATTTATTTTTAAATATTGTCCTTAATATACGCAATTTCGTTTACAGAGCTACTTAAAAACATTGCATGAACACCTATCGGTATGCCCTAAGTTTTGTTTCCACAGCAACGTACGTATGTTTCCGGAATAATGTTACAATCATTTTTAGAACCAAGCATACTAATGAAATTTAAACATTTTAATCTTACATCAATATGTGTAATGTAACACATAGGCGTGGTTCTAAGACCAGCGTTGTCTCTTTCCTTACTCATTGCCATTTTTTAACATTAAAAAAACTATCGTCAACATATCGCCGCCTAAGTGTTCAATTCAACATTTTTTATTGAATACTTTATTCTCCGTATTCATGCAACATGTTTGATGTCATAAACTGTACAGAGTTTTGAGCGTTGCTTGATCTTCCAAACTTGGATATATGAGAAACATATTGTTTGTACCTATATGACTGTATATGACGTCATACGCATGGTAAGTAAAGTGCTACACTATGTAATAATATGTATAGCATTCGTTTCTATTGGTATTGTTTTATATAAAGTGAGAACTAGAAGCCAATATGTTACTCTGTTTTTTTTTATTATATGATGTGTTTTTGTTTCTGTTATATTGTTTTAATATGTTTTTATTGATTTTAATAAATTATCAATGTGATAAGATCGAAAACGTCATACATATATCACCTTATTTTTTTCTTCATTCAAATGATGGTAGCGGCAATCTATACATTACTGTATTATATCATATTCTATCTGATATGACTATACTCTATCACTTGTCCGTTGTGAAGGTGTTTAATTATCTGGCTTGTACTTGTGATAAGATTGAAAAAGCCATCCATGTATCACCTTATTTTTTTTCTTCATTCAGATGTCGGTAGCGGCATGGTGTCTTGTGACAGCCACTATTGTCAACCAGCGGGAAGGAATAGCACTGTGGTCAAGTGATTACTTGCGTGTCCACAAAGATTGCGGCATTATCACCATATTAGTTCCATAGCATTACCGCCTTGCGTAATTACTGGTATTATAGACTGGACTTGATAATGCTGTATCGGGCTTGGGTGAGAAAGATAGAATGTCTCAGAAAACAGCTTCCACACTCTCAGAACATTGGTTAAAGGTACCATCAATACCCAAACGTAAAAAAACATTCCATAAATTAGGCATTCTTTGATGTTATTAAAACCCGCTTCAAAAACAAATTAATTGCAAATAAGACTCCACAAGCGAGGACCATATTGACGTTTCAACGCATAGAGTCCAACTTCGGGACATAAGACCCAAAGTGCAAATCTTTTAATGTTATGTTAAGCATTTACAGCAAACTTTGCTATATAAAATTGGCAAATTGCAGATTTTTATCTCATTGTAAAGCGTTTATAGCGAAAGTTCGTTTTAATGAGGCAAATAGCAGGTTTTGTAATAATTTAACAAAACATGATATAAAGTTTAATTAAATTAATAGAACATTATCAGAATAGTAAACACAAATAAACAATGCCTTCTCGATCTGCCATTCAACAGGTTTTACAGGTATCTCATTAAAAAAATAATATTGGTATAAATGGATAGTTTGCAATTAAAAAGAATCCTTTGTGAGTTTGAGTCCACATCAGACTGAAGTGTGATCCAGATCCGAACCAAGGGTTGAGTGGTCTTGTGGTATAGGTGTCGGCCTCTCGTCCAACAGGTTATGGGTTCGAACCGAATCACGGGTACTTCCTCATGGCATATTAATAATAACACAAGCAATGGTTTCTACTCAGAAAACGAAATCGAGAGTGATTCAACTTTCAGCTATCAACCCCATCAGGGTGAAATAAATCAAAACAAAAATCACACACAATCAAGGACCAAACACATAAGACAACACACACAATCAAGGACCAAACAAATAAGACAACACACATAATCAAGGACCAAACAAATAAGACAACACACATAATCAAGGACCAAACAAATAAGACAACACACATAATCAAGGAACAAACAAATAAGACAATACACATAATCAAGGACCAAACAAATAAGACAACACACATAATAAAGGATAAAACAAATAAGACAACACACATAATCAAGGACCAAACAAATAAGACAATACACATAATCAAAGACCAAACAAATAAGACAACACACATAATCAAGGACCAAACAAATAAGACAACACATAATCAAGGACCAAACAAATAAGACAACACACATAATCAAGGACCAAACAAATAAGACAATACACATAATCAAGGACCAAACAAATAAGACAACACACATAATCAAGGACCAAACAAATTAGACAACACACATAATCAAGGACCAAACAAATAAGACAACACACAATCAAGGACCAAACAAATAAGACAACACACATAATCAAGGACGAAACAAATAAGACAACACACAATCAAGGGCCAAACAAATAAGACAACACACTATCAAGGACCAAACAACTAAGACAACACACAATCAAGGACCAAACAAATTAGATAACACACAATCAAGGACCAAACAAATAAGACAACACACAATCAAGGGCCAATCAAATAAGACAACACACTATAAAGGACCAAACAAATAAGACAACACACAATCAAGGACCAAACAAATAAGACTACACACTATAAAGGACCAAACAAATAAGACAACACACAATCAAGGTCCAAACAAATAAGACAACACACAATCAAGGACCAAACTAATAAGACAACACACATAATCAAGGACCAAACAAATAAGACAACACATAATCAAGGACCAAACAAATAAGACAACACACATAATCAAGGACCAAACAAATAAGACAACACACATAATCAAGGACCAAACAAATAAGACAACACACAATCAAGGACCAAACAAATAAGACAACACACAATCAAGGACCAAACAAATAAGACAACACACAATCAAGGACCAAACAAATAAGACAACACACAATCAAGGACCACACAAATAAGACAACACACAATCAATGACCAAACAAATAAGAAAACATTCACAATCAAGGACCAGACAAATAAGACAACGTACACTCAAGGATCAAACAAATAAGACAACACACAATCAAGGCCCAAACAAATAAGACAACACACAATCAAAGACCAGACAACATTCAAACGATGACAGATCATCATGTATGGCGGACAATTATGTTGCATCCTGTTTTTATGATGTCTTGATCCGTTAGGTTATAAACAAGAGCCGTCGTAAGACAGCGCGCTCGACTACGCCGCTTTGACTTAGAATACAATAACGTATAAAAATACCAAGTTTGGTCTCTTTATGTCAAACCTAACTAAAATTATTCGATACATCAGATGACTTTGATGCTGCCCTCCCACCAGCCCGCCCAAACAATGACGCAAGTCATTCAAATAACTTGATTTTCCATTACGAAAATGTGGTTAAGAATATACAAATATGTCTTTCAAAGGAAATTAAAAAAAAAAATCAAGGGCCATAATTTGTATTTAGGCTTAAAACGGAGTTATGTTTCTTGTTGTAAGATGGTCGTAAATAATTTTGAATTTTATTAAGTGCATTTAACGAACGGTATAGAAGTTTTTTTTATTAAAATCCCAACTTGCCCTTAAATTTTACTTGCCTAAAACTTTAACCTAAGTCAATCAGGGGCCATAACTTGTATAAAGGATATGGAGTTATGTAACCTCCTGGGGGATGGTCCTGAACAATTGTGTGAAGTATTAAGTCAATTGAATGAAGGGTATAGAAGTTATTAAACAATATCCCAACCTGCCCTAAAACTTTAACCTAAGTTCCATAGTCAATCAGGGGCCATAATTTGCAAAAAAGATAATATAGAGTTATCTAACCTCATTATGTGATGGCTCTGAACATTTGTGTGAAGCATTAAGTCAATTGAATGAATGTTATTGGAGTTTTAAGTGAAAATCCCAACTTGCCCTAAAACTTTAACCTGCCCTAAAACTTTAACCTAAGTCAATCAGGGGATATAACTTGTATTTAGGATAATATGGAGTTATGTAACCTCATTGTGGGATGGTCCTGAACAACTGTGTGAAGTATTAAGTCAATTGAACAAAGGATATAGAAGTTATTAATAAATATTCCAACAATATTGTCCTAAAAATTTAACCCAAGTTCCATAGTCAATCAGGGGCCATAATCTGTGTAAAGAATAATATGGAGTTATCTAACCTCATCATGTGATGGCCCTGAACAACTGTGTGAAGTATTAAGTCAATTGAATGTAGAGTATTGGACTTATAAGTGAAAATCCCAACTTGCCCTAAAACTTTAACCGGACGCCGACGCCGACGCTGGGGCGAGTAGTATAGCCCACCTATTCTTCGAATAGTCGAGCTAAAAATACATAAAAAGCCTTGAACCAATTATTGTTTATGCCATAAACTGAAATTGTTGATATAACGACATTTTGACGTCCACTATGTTCCTTACTGAGAGCAAGTTTTGACATCAGAATCACACAGTTGGTCTTTAGCCTGCCATTTAAGAAATTCCCCCCTTGCCAAGACTCGAGTAATTAGAAGTCACACTTACTGGGGATTGAGTTCTTATCTAAGCAAAGTTGCTAAGTAATAGAGAAAGATCTTTCTCACATCGTGGTCATAATCATGCTTAATAAAGACAACCCGTAAGATGAACTATCAGAAATACATTATTTCATGTTTGTCGAAGTTCACAGACTCGTGTTCTGTTTGTTATTTACGAGAACGATGTCTGTTAACAGCATACGGTTCTGATTTAACGACAATGTTATAGGAATACCACCACCTTTTGATCTACACACACAGGGTATAATTATACACAATATGAACTTTAAAGGCGTTTTGAAGTTTGTGTAACATTTAGTATTTGAGCTTACAACTTAGGCGCAATTTTATTTTGTTTCCACTTACCGGCCGGATGATCCTATAATTATATCCTCCCGATCCTACACTATTTTTACCGTAGAGTGGAGGTTTTTTGTAAATTCCTTATTTGATTGTTTTTCGAGTGAACGTGTTAAAATTTGACCAATTTAAATTTTTAATTTTCTGCATTAGTGATATACCCTGATAAAGTTCAGTTTGGTACAGGATCCCGGTGCTCAAAAAAAAGAAGAAAAAGTAGATAGAAAGTTATGCATACCTACCTTCCTTATGTTTTCAGATGTTAGTGGAAACAAAGAACTGAATTGACCTTACAACTGATCATGAGAAGGATGAAGCGTTTTGGTACCGCGATAATCAAGGTTTTTAAATCCCGAGGGTTGGTCAGGGTTATAAGCAGTACGTAGCAAATCTAAGCACGTGTAGTATTTGGTACGCATACTTAAAATTGTTTAAAAAATTATCTATAAATTACGGCAGATTCGGGTCCTTTTTATGGGTATTTGGTACAATTATACACAAGAGGGGAAGGGGATCATCTATTTTAATGATTCTAGTACATGTACTAAGAGACCTAAACTTATTACTATGAACAATACTACTACATAGAAACAGAATCATAGCTTTCATTCCTCTGTTTCAGACAGCAATGACTTGTTGAGTTTTAATACCAAAGCACTTAATATTGTCACCCAACAAAAAGACCGGTTAGCTATGAGCAAACGGATACTCAGTCTTCTTTGTTAAGTAACGACACATATTTCCACTTAAGGATGAGCGCTTGATATTTGCCGTAAATGTGTCTTAATGATACGGCACAGCTTGACAAAACGCCGTAAAAGAAAGAAAACACATTAAACTCGCAAGTCATTAAGATAATATTCAGACGATGCGGGGAGATCATCTGCCAGCGTTAGACATCTGTTATCAAAGGGAAATAAGTACATATTTTGTTTCTCTGATTCTTTTTTAGTTGCCTCCCCTAAACGTTATAAACGGCGAAAATGAATCCCATTTGATACATGGTCTATGCATCAACCAACACATCTTCGGATTTCTCTTTAAGGATACAAAAGTATAATGATCTATATACATCCCTTATTATAACGGACATTTTACGGTGGATTACTGATGGCGACTTACTTCTAACTTGAGCACTTCTATTTCAATCTTTACTATAATAATACTTATAATAATAATAATAATAATAATAATAATAATAATAATAATAATAATAATAATAACTTTATTTAACGAAGGTTACATACTAAGTGTACAATCATAACAGACATACTACTTATTTCCAGCATGGCCTTCACACAAAAAAGTATTACAAAAACACATATACTAAGTTACATAATAAGCAACATACAAAACATACAATCACACTATCGCTATCATACATTTCTTCGACAAACACAACTCAGTTTAATATGATGATTATAAATTACAATAATTTCATACTGTAAATAATGTAGATATATTCAGTAAAACCACATTCAATCAATATATTTTCAACATTTACGTATTTGGTAGTATCCATTACAAGTTGTTGCAAGAATGTCATATACGTACATTAACACAATTCATGTAAACAATGCACTATTTATTATAATTTGAATTAAATAAAGTGTTTTTTTCATAAGTGATAAAATTATTCTGCCAATAAGTAGCCTTTTAATGCATGTTTAAAAGCTGGTAGCTTATCTTGACATTTAATGTATGTAGGAAGAGAAATCCAAATTTTCATTGCTTTATACACAAATGTATTTTTGATATAGTTTGTTCTAGGTTTTACAACAAAAAGATCCTTGTTTTCTGAAGAACGGAAGCTATAGTGCTCATTTTTGGCAAATGTTAACAATTCTGTGAAGTACGAAGGAGTCAAACATTTCATGCTTTTGAAAACAAGTAATGAAAGATGATAATAGCACCTGTCTTCAAAAAATATAGCAACCCTGACTGTTTGAATATGTTTCCACAGTGGCTAGTTCTTGACTTCATTATTAGCTTAATCGCTCTTTTCTGAATATTAGTGATTGTTGTGGTATCTGAGGAATGTGTAAGTCCCCAGACACTACAACAGTACTCCCATGTTTGACATGATATATGCATTATAATACAATTATTTAATATCGTCTGTTAGATAATATGCTATTCTTCTTAGAAGTGCCAATTTTGTATTAAACTTATTCACTACAATATTAACATGTGTATGCCATGGCAATGTCTGATCAACATGCACCTTTTGACATTTCACGTTTTCTACTGACAATCCATCTATTGATAGTTCAAGTTGCAATGCATGTTTTGCCTTATAATTAGTACATAGAATCATACATTTGGTTTTTGATGGATGGATTGACATATTATTTGTCTTGCACCAACAGTTCACACTATTAAGACTTTTTTGTAGAACTGATTGAAAGCTCAATATACTTGGACCTATTTTGTATAATGTGGAATCATCTGCATATAAGTCAATACATGAATTGGATGAAATTAAAGGCATATCATTGATGTCTATTAGAAAAAGTAAGGGACCGAGTATTGATCCTTGAGGGACACCCGACATTTTCTCAGAATTAATGTTGTTCCCTTTCACAAATTGCATCCTGCTAGTCAGATACGACCTAAATAACTTCATAGACCTTTCTGTGAAGTGATAAAGTTTAAGTTTGTTAAGTTAAGAGTATTTCATGGTCAACTAAGTTAAATGCTTGTCGGAGATCGAGATAAATGGCCCTTACATAATCACCACTGTCTATACCCTTCAACCATGTATCTGTAAGATGGGTTAATGCAGTCTGACATGAGTGATTTGGACGGAAACCCGACTGAGTTTTGTGTATAATATCCGTTCTCTTAAAAAAACATTTGCAACTGAGACGCAATATGTCGTTCAAATATCTTTGATAAAGTATTGAGAATGGATATAGGGCGATAGTTTCCCGGTTCGTACTTATTTCCTGATTTGTGTATCGGGACAACAAAAGTTTCTTTCAATTTTCAATTATTTATACTACGGTAAACACCGCGTTATCCGGTCAGGATTTATAGCCATTGAGTCATCAAACTTGTTTTTCGAAAAGTTCTCATCCCATCACTCGCAATCCTTATTCAATATTTCCATTTATTGCGATACTGTTTACGGACCCTGGGGTCTTCTTACCACTAATCGTACAATACATCACAAAGTCAAGAATTTCAGTTGAATATTTAGTGGAAATAACACAATAAATTGAATGTGAATGTTTTACTTGCTAAAACATATAAACTTTGCCTTAACTGACAAATAAAGCTTTTTTATTTTCGAAATATATGGTATAACTTTTCAGATTTATTAACTCGAAAAAGCGATCGCACGATACGTGCGTTGTTTATATGGCCGATAGTATCTCGTAACAGGTCAATAAAATCAGAATTCCTTCGGCAGTCAACACGCAATCAAATTGTCTTTGGACTCGAATTCCGAGGAGTTTTCTTTACATCCGGACAGCCAAAGAAATTGTCCGGCATAAAAAGGTTTTCGATAATTAAGAACGTGTTTTTGTCATCCCGGTGATAACTACTCATGTATTGCTAATAATTATGATGAAACAATGATATAGAGGATAATTGTTTGTTCAGTGTAGTATCGCAATAAATTTCACCTCGTGAAAACCAAAAATAAATAGTTTTTGGTGCTCACTCTGTGAAATATATTTCAATCTTACACTCAAACAAATAATTGTTCTTTTTATTATAAAATATATGCCTAAAAAGGATTTTAAATGACAATTAATTGTAGTTTTTAGGCTTCAGCTTTAGTTCAAGACGTTTGTCATAGACCACACAATTCAATTGAGTCCATGTGGAGTTGAAAATCATACGCGAATGTACCAGATCTCAATAGAAATCAGATTATGACACATACCTGGAATGATGCTTTATTTACAAAGTAAGTTCATGCTCATTCTGAAGTTAGAATACGTAATAGTTTGCGTATATTAACAGTTAATACACTTATCAAACACGATATGAAAGGGAAAACTCCTCTTAATAGGAAAACTCCAGGCAGTCCTGGGTTTTAACTCATTGATACTAGTTTGCATAACAAGTCTATAAAATGAAGATACTACAGGGGAGGGTACCCAGCTATACAATACATGATTAGTTCAATGCGGTTTTCTCCCTTTTGCACCGTTCTAACAGTGAAATAGTTAAATGGGCGAAGTATACCCAGTATCATTGTATGTTGGATGGAAGAACATTTTTTGTGCAACAGTCAAATGCCATTTTTATTTTTCTGAAAAAAAAAACACACTCTAAAAATCACCTGAAAGCATATAATAAAAATAGGATTTATGTTGATTTCAATGTAAGATCGTATTCTATTTCACGGGTGTCATAGAAAACCATACTCTATTCCACTCGTTTGACTCTATGCTGAGGACGTTTTGTCTAAAATGGAAGATCCGGGTGTTAATACAGAAAAAAGAGTGCTTGTGTTCAAGTATCAATATTTTATATAAGTAGAATGAAAGATAACAAACAGGTGGTCTTTTTGCATAGAGCTTAACATAATTTGACACTGTAAAACATGAGTTTTCAGAATAAAAATTGGAAAAATCATTGCCTGTGGAACTGAGTAAATTGGTTGTTTGTAGCCTTATTCCATCTTGACCTCAGGGCCTTATATTTCTACTCAATTTTGTGAGACAGCGTCGGTTAAACTTATGTTTTTTTGTGAAGCATTCATAGAATCCTCTGTATGTAGCTTGTACAAACGCATATACAAGATGGAAGCAATCTTATCCCCTGTTTACCATTAAATTGCACCATAAATTAAGCATTCTAGACGATACTTTAAACTCCATTTGATAATTCTCTTTTTCACCATGTATTATAACTGACGGTGTACTTTGGAAAAAAATCGAAAAATACTTAATTTCGATTTTAAATATTGCCACAACACAAGGTTTCGATGATGCTACAGACTACGGTCTTCAACAAGGGAGGTAATTGTGTGATGACAAAGGAGTTCCATACGGGTACTTTGTGGGCAAGATAAGAATTTCCAGCATGGCCAAATATTTGGATCTACTTATATGAGGTGAGAGAATAGTGATTCTCCCTAACTCTGTGATACTAGTAAAGAGTAAAATATATCATGACATGCCTAATCATGTGTTTTAATACGATCTGAAAAAAGGTTTAATTTGTCAGCAAATTGTGAGGATGGAGTGGATGTCTACAGTAATATGTGTTATGAAATTCAGATAACAAAGTGTTGAAGAAGGGTGTGATTGTTGACGAAGTACCGCACAGCACCGCACAGCACAGCAAAGCATAAAAGACTGTTTTCAGAACCAAGTACTGATTGTTTAAGCATGGACGTATCAGGATTGTCCTCACCAAATTTGGTCGTATAACAAACCTAGTTAAACGCTTACTTAGTTTAACAATAACCTAGTTAAACGTGTTTTAAGCTTGGACACCGCACTAGCTTTCTAAGATGAAATTCTAGTCTTAGGCAGTACATTTGAGCACCATAGTAAAACCTGCGTGAGACATTTTAGCAATTTCTGAAGTTAAGCCAAAGAGATGTGTATTGTTCGAGCAAGAAGAAGAATTGGAAGAATGGTATTTACAAACTAGAGATGAATGAAAAATGAAATGAACGTGGTACGCAGGTGGCGCGTTCTGACATTTTCTAAATATATAGCTACTATTAATGGTTCGCATGTGGTTAAGCACAACATAATACCTTCAATTTCTTGAAATCAGCGCTAACAAGTCGCCGAGTATAAACATTGCCAAATCATGCAGACACTTTCATCCTGGAAAAGGATGCCTGGCCTAAAGTGAACAACACAATATGACGGAGCTCAAAAAGTGTGCCTACAGATAGTTTTGTAACAATCCTGACGCTGCTGACCCTATCGTCACCAGCGATAATATTGATGACGAAAATACTTCCGGAACATTTAAAGATGCGTTCAGTGTGGATCACTCGAAATTTATATCTGTTTCACATGTGTAGGTATTGGTTTTGAATAAGAGTGTCACTTTAACACAACATTATATTGTCCAGTATTAATGCATGCTACTGTCCACCAACAATGTAACAAGTGTAACTGATAGAAGAGGAAATACAGTTCAGAATGAAATGAACTCCAGTACTAAAAAAATGGAACACTCCGGTTTAATTGATGCTTAGTTAATTGGTCGATTGAATATTCTATGTATATTCCGATCATTAGAAAACTACAGAGAATGTGAAGCTTCGGTAGCAGATGACCACAGCCTTCTACAAGAGCGAAGCTGCAATACGTTGGTCCATGGCCAGCGTATTGTTACAGGCGAAGGAAGATCTGCTAAGCAGCATGATCCCGGTCTTCAACAATTTCTTGATCAGGTAAAATAAAGTTAGAAAATAAAAATAATTTAAAACACACATTGCTTTTCATAAATAGAATATATCTATAAGGTCAAAGTTTCTCTCCAAACAAACATTTTCATTTCATGTTTATATTCACATATTTGTTTTTTTTTCTGTCCAAGCTAGCAAATCTGAGAGTAGACAGCCACACAACTAGTCATCCGCTGATGTATTCCAGGAAGTCATCCCCAGCGTAATCGAGGAGGAACTACTTGGCAAGATTCACGACAGTGTTAAGTTTAATGCTTGATGAAAGCACTGACATTTCCATCCACCAGGACTTGATGATGAATATCAGGGTGTTAAAGCGTAATCATGTTGATATTGTTGAGCCACAGACTTACCTTTTAGGGAAAGATTCATTGTATAGGGCCAATGCAAAGTCGATTTTCAGTAAGATGACATGCATACTGGAACAGAAAGGCATTGTCATTTCTAAGCTACTAGTATGTGAAAGCTATGTTGGGAAATACAGATGGGGCGTCTGTGATGATAGGCAGTAAGTCATGTGTAGTTACTAGAATTAAGAGGGACGTTCCTCGTGTGTTGGCAACACATTGTATAGCTCATAGGTTAGCTCTGAGCTATTGTTCGGTTGCAAATAGCATCCCATATTTAGTTAGGATTTAGGAAATACTTAACAGTATCTACACGTTCTTCCATAACTCACATAAGAACACTGCAACGTTGGAAGCTACCCAGAGTATAACCCCAGGGCAGTCGGGTAAGTTTAAGGAGGTGTTACCAACTAGGTTGCTTAGTTTCATGGTTCTGTTGAGGCATGTATCGTGAACTTCAGTAGCGTAGTGGCCGTGCCCTTTGAAGAAAAGTCGTGTAAGTCACTTAGTCTATAGAAGCCGATTACCACATACAAATTCTATACGTGTTCCACTTCATGGCAGTTGTCCTGCATCCATTGGCTATCCTATCCAAGTCTTTCCAGACAAAGGGCATAGGCTTTACAGAGTTTAATTCCCTTTTGATCACTGCTGTACAGAAAATCGAGAAGTGCATCAGCAGATTTCGGATTATATCAGGTCATGTGACAAGTGTCAAAGAGCATAAAGGGATCCAAATGCTTCCCCTACTCCATTGAATCCGCTGCCTGTTGTCGGTGTCTTTCAGAGCCTACCTATTGATCTCATAGGTCCGATCACAGAAAGTTCTGAAGGGCATTCTCATATTTTAGTTTGTGTTTGTAGTTTCACACGATGGGTAGAGGCGTTTCCTCCCAGGACACAGTCTGCATCTGAAATTGCTAGGGTGTTACATGATGAGATTTTTTGTCGGTATGGTGCTTCAAATGTAATAGTCACAGACCGTGGTAGAAATTTCTTGTCAAAACTGGTCAATGCCATTTGTGAGATTTACAAAGTTTCTCGCCACAAGACTGCTAGCTATAATCCTCCTAGCAAATGGGTGTGTTGAAAGACAAAATGCCACCGTAATCAAAACCACCAGAATGTATGTTCAAAAAGATTTCAGTGCAGAATTGGCACTTGATTCTTCCAACAGTTTTAATGGCCATGAAATCCAATCCAAACACTGAAACTTCAGGATTTAGCCCTTTTAAGATGCTCTTTGGAGGCGAGATGAGGTTACCGTTTGATACTAGCCTATTCCAAGGGAATCACTGAAACCAGAAGATAGAACATTAGTTACTCAGTTAAAGAGACACGCTGAAGATGGTCCATGGGACAGCTAAAAGCAATACGGAAATCACTGAAGAAAGCCATGATATTAAGGCAAAGGAGTCGATGCTAGGAATAGGAGAAACAGTCCTTAGAAAGATTCACAAACCCACTACAGGGCTGTCTAAAAAAACTTGAAGATAAATGGGAAGGTCCGTATTACATACGATAAAAAGGTCCCAATGATAGCAACAAGATAGCGGACTACAAAACGCACAAAATGTTGAAATCCTATGATAATGCAAAGAATTTGAAAAGATACTATGACCCCCCCCCCCGATTACAGAAACAAACTCAATCCGAATGTAATAAATGATCAAGATGGACAAGATGATGTGCATGCCGATCTCAACAATGATGATGACGATGAAAACATGATGGATAACAATGATAGAAATAGAAAATGATGATTCTGATGGGGATAAGATATTAAATAATGATATTAATGAAAATGGTGGTAGTAAGACTGATAGAGGTAATAGGAGTAGAAATTTAAGTCATGGTGTTCAGGATGATGTGACAATATGTCCATCTAATTTGAACCAGAAAAGCAACAAAGCAACTATGAAACAAGATAATATAAGGAATTCCACAAATGATGAAAGTCAAGAGCAAAACTCAACACATACGCGAAAATGGTATCCTGTCAATAGGATATTGAAGAAAAGAACTCAAAATGGAAGGAACGTGTTCCTCCTGGAATGGAGCAACCAGGAATACAATCCGACATGGGAAGATGAAGACGATGTATTGCCTGAACTGATTAGACAGTTTTATATCACACATACAATGATGGGCAAATAGAGGAAGCGTAGACCATACAAGTATTTTCAGTAGATTGAAATGTTGAAGAATAATAGTAATGTGTAAATATTTGGAAATATAGAAAGTGGATACGGGATTTTGAATGAAAATGGGCCAAACCACTATGTTCTGCCTTTGTTAAGAGCTCTCAGATACTTATTATTCATTGTTGTCCTTTAGATTAGTGCATGTCACTATACTTGGATTATTTTATACTTTGTCAATATGTGGACCATAAACTTACTATCTTTGGATAATAGCAAGGCTTCATTTCTGTGGGTCACTTTCGTTATTCTAAAAGTGTCGTTTATATGAAATGTTCTATATAAGTCATTGGTGGTCACCAAGTCAGTTGAAAGTAGGAATTCTGTGAGAAAGTCTGTGAGAAAGTGAAATGTGAGCATGCGTGTGAAAGGTCTTTCTTATCTCTTTTATTTCCGTCCTCTTTCAATTTGATGGGAAGTTATGTATACAGTCATCGGTGTGTCGCTTTACTGGTAGATAACAGTCATTTTCTTATATTTTAGTTGACTGGAGTCGACTCATGATGTTGATGTCCTTCATGGTTTTTGGTTCCACTTTGGTGTCTGGTAGTCGTCCGACAGAGCTGCAAAGACTGAACTTTGACCTACTGTTTGAACCCCAACGCCAAGTACATCTTGCAACTGAGATGTGGATTCATACATTGTGTTATTGACCTTCCTGAGCGTATGAACATTATAGATATTACTGGTTGTAGTAAAAACAAAGCCACATGCAAGATAGTTAATGAAATCTTGTTAGAAATAAATAAGGTTCGACAAGAGACGGAAGTAATGATTAATAGTACCGTTGTTTCTATAATTCGTTTGATTCCGGAGAAGGATATTGTGAAGAGCCGTTTACGCAGAGCTTTATTGCCATTCATCGGTCAACTGTCACGTTCGATATCCGGTACAGCTACAACAGGTGATGTTGAAATGCTTGCAAATCATATCAACTCATTGAATAAGCTTACAAGAAATATGGTGCATACTATTCAACAACAGGAGGATCGTCTTAGTTGATATATGCATACATTAGATAGCAGAGTTGACAATATTGTAGAAGGGATGAAGGCGAATGAAATGGCCATTAATCACATCCAAACACAAATTTATGAAACGTTTGAAAATTTGGAAACATCATTTTCCACAATGAGTGTTTTAATTGCAAAGCAAATTGAGAAATCAAGGAAACTGGAATATTTATTTAATGAAATTTTAGATGGCATTTATGATTTGGTTGAGGGTAAACTTTCACCTCATTTAGTGTCTCCGCCAGTGATGTCAACGACATAGTTGTTAGAAATTCAACAATTGCTTCATGATAAATTCAATGACTTTCACATGGTGTATAAAACCCCTCATGAAATTTATAGGATTGTGGACACAATCTTTACACGTCGTGGCTCAAAAATATACATATCTGGAAAGTTCCCGATTTCTACATTTTCCAAGCCATTGTCTCTGTTTAAAGTCGTTTCCCTTCCGGTCCCAGTTAATAGTACGTCAGATCATGCAACTAAATTGTTAGACTTGCCACAGCTTTTTGCTATTACAAGTAATACACAGTACTATGGCACTTTCGATTTGTCTGAATTAAACAGTTATACATCAGGCAAAACAAAAATCTGTACATTCAGTAAACCCCTGTACCCAATCACTCAAGATACATGCATTTCTGCTTTGTTCAAAGATGAAAAAGGCTTGATAAAAGCTTAATGTGACTTCAGATTTTTGGTTAGTCATTTGTCGTCTGAGATTTTACCTTTATCTCACAACTATTTTAGTGTACAATGTAGATTTTGTTGAATTTGATTGTAAAACGGGCCAATGAATGGTGAAAGGCTGTAACTTTTGCACTATTAATGTACCATGTGAATGTTCTGTATCTACAGCTCGCATTTTTCTACCCCAAAGATTGTCTGCGTGTCAACAAAATACCATTAGCAGGTTACATCCTGTAATTTAGCATTGCTACAACATTTCTTTAATGATACTGAATTGCATAATATTATAGTAATTCGTTGTTTGAAAATCCATTGTCTGTGGATGTGCCTCAGTTCCAAATCTATAATCATAATATGCAACATATCATTGCTGATGACAGAAAAGCACATCTTAGTCCAGAAAAGATGGCACAGTCGGCTAAAACTGATTCCATGGTATTTCAATCTTTGACCGATCCTTTACTGTCCGGGGATATTTTGCTTGACGTAACTGGCCTACCACAGATAACATACTCTTATACTGCACAACATCCATTGCTGCTTTTTGCCTTAATTTTGATATCCCTTAAACTCAGAAAATTAATGATTATTGTGTCTCTTATACAGAAATCAGGATATCAAAAATTTCAAGCTGCTACTGTTCCTTCTTTAATAAATTAATATAGAAGAAAGTTTATTCAAAGAAATATACCACACAATACATATTTGAAATAGGCCAACATGACCCTAGTCCAAATAATTGTACGTTGACGGATTTTTTTTAGATTTTTGATATGGCAAATCCTTCACGTACTAATTGTTTAGTATCAAAAGTGGGTAGTTGTTCCGATCAGGACTCTGGGTTAAAGCATATAGCGTCTATAAAATATCATAAAAACAAGAAATATTACCAGATAATGTTATTTTATATTAGTTCCGTACACAAAAAATAAATATCCAACTTATAATTATGAGTTTGACGGCTTTTCTTCATTTCATTCTGTCAAAACATAACGATATATACATGAAGGGCACCTGCAAGGCTTCAGGGCACAGTTTTAAATCGCTCGGAACATTTCGGCCATGGCCGAGTTGTTACGATTGTGTAACGAGGCCTTTCTCGAAGCTTTGTCGGAGGAGGCCGAGTTCTTACGATTGTAACGAGTTGTTCCCCTTCGCATAATTGTTGTCAGTGTCAGTCAACTTTCGTTTTATTGGAAAGGTAAACAACTTGTTTTAATGCATGAAATGCTTGTTTAGTGCAAAATAACATTTCACTTACATGGTAAAATATGAATATAACTCTTTATGATCAATTTCAACCATAAAATACTTTACTTAAAAGAATTTCAATATTTTTAAAACACCCCCGTTTTTTGCACATTCCCGTTTAGACGTTAGGGATTGGAAGAATCCCGTATAACACGTCTATTATTTTAGACTAACATGACCCGTGATCAATATACTATACAAGAAACCAGAAACCTCACCTGCACCAACAAACCTTTTTTGGGAACAACTTGACATTACTTTAGATCATTGCATTTTAGCTTTTGTCATTATGATATTTGCTATTGTTTTGGTAATGCTAGTGAAAACATTTAGACTCAGCAATAGGTCTACACAAACTGTTCATGAACTTACAAATGGAATTTCATGTGTGTATGTGCCTGTTTATAACCTTTCAATGTGTCACACCTACTGGGATATTAGGGTTCCACAAGAAATATCATGTATTTCAATTCAAGGTTTGTGGAGACCTATTTTATCATTTGATTGGGACAATTTCCATGTTAAGAAAAAAAATAACGAATCAAAAGAGCAAGGTAAGATCCACTGTTAGAGTTGATTCTCTAACAGCTAGAAAAGTTTGACATATTATGCATACTACTTACTCTGTCAATTTCTATGCGAAACATGCAAATTTGTTAATCCCACTGAATTAGTAAAGACCCATTGCTGTACAAAAATTAGAAGGTTTGCGCCTCTAAAGGACGTTGTGTACAATATGTGTATGTAGTTCTAGGTTATTTGTATTTTCACTGTATTAATATGTGTGATTGTTTGACATCTCTTTGTATGTTTTTCCATTAGAATACTAAGCTTGTGTTTTAAAATATGTACATATTGTTTCACATGTATGTTTAAAACATCTTACTTCCGGATCCACTACTTTATAGGAATAAAGTAAAATAAGGGAAGGGGAAAGTGGCCAGTAGCCGAACTAGAACAAAACGCAACAGTCGCCAAATAAGACTTTTTTATAATTGAATATCAACTTTCTTTGGTAACAATGGGAATATAAGTTTATGATTTACTTAGTGGTATGAGTCAAGTGTTATTTCCTACTTTGTTGTAGGACTATTAACTGATTTCCTTTCAGGAATAATGAATAGTTTTATTTGACCCTCAACTAATAGAAAGGAGGGGAAGAACGGTATGAAATAAATAAAAGTTAATTGGAAGCTGACTAGATGTGTGTACGATTCTAAACCAGAGCCTCGTCTTTATTGTTTTAAAATCATTTGAGATCCTCTATATATTTCAAAAGAAATACAATATTTTGATAGCAAAACAGTTTATTATGAAGAAATTCCATACAAGTTATTTTCCAATTCCAATGCCTAAAAATTATTAACATATCGCAACCTTAGTACTGCATTGTTTTTTCAAAAGCGATAATTTTGTTATTAATGCATACTAAAACATTAAATGACACAAGACTAAAAAAATGGCTTACTCATTTACAATAAAATATCACGTGTTTTGTGCATCTGTCGAAAATTCACAAATATAAGAAAAGCACAAGTCCCTTGACCCTACATTGATAACCACACTGTAAGAGTATTTAATATATCTAATACTTAAGCGTCTGTTGTTTCACTTATAGAGAAAACACGATACCTCAAAACGGTTTGTTTTTACTGATAATTTTCTCTATATTTGTCTTTAAAATACTTTCATTTCAAAATAGGAAACAATTCATTATAATGTGTTTGATCTTTCTTTCATAAAATAAACGACATCTGGAAGACATCTCATCATTCCAATTTTAAATACTTTTCATGAAATATTACATTTTGGGTACCAGAATAACCTTCAAGTACTTAAAGGACAGAGTGCGTATTTTACTCATGGACTGAATTGCCCAACTACTTTATGCAAGTGTTTACCACAATTTTAGATTTCTTTGATATCATTAGATGCACTCATTTATTAGTACAGTTATGTATGTGTGATTAATGATATCAATTAGTGTTAATTTGTACGTAGAGTAAGTTTGTTGATTTACCATTTTTCAGGGGTTTTATATACCATCACCAAGTCGTTTAGAGATTGTTATACATGTTACTGTTCTGTGACATAGAAACGGAATTTTTCAATGGATTCAGTAAATCGTATGCAACAGTTTGTCATTTCGTATGCAACGGTTTAAATCGTTCACTGACGGTTAGTAAACATACATGCTTTAGAATTCCTTTTCTAAGCAACATACAGTATGCAACGTTGCATAATCATAACTATAACGCTCCGACCACCATTGATATCCTAGAAGGTAATGTATATGAGCCACTTGTACAGCAGTGTTCGTGTCGTATGCTGAGATTTTCTTGCCAGTCTTTTAGTCTTGACAACTTATGGATATGAAACACGTTTGCATATGATAATACTTCACTATAGCTTGGTATGGGTAATAATTGCAAGTATTTAATTCGGAAACGCCATTTCGATGCATTATTTATATTACAATTTACTAAGCATTTAATACTATATCATACGGGCACAGAACGGTTTTATTGTCTTGAGTTACGTAGACATATCGGTCTCGCTGACATAAAACAAAACTATACGAACTCTGGCTTCCGCCCCTGCTTCTGAGTTCAGGATTTAACTTGTATTTACCCATCTATATGTTAATATTTTCACAAAAATATTCGAATTACTAAATTGATAGGCTTAAGCAATGTATCGCCCTTAACAATTGAAACACGAATTGCATTTGAATATAATCGGGTCCCGCTGGCCGATTTTGTAATCATTACCAGGTTTAATAACAAGATGTTATAAATAGTTAATGGTTCATCACCACACGTTATCCGTGTGAATGGTACTTAATGGAACTTAAGTCAAACCTGGCAGAATTCGGGTCAACTTTTTCTCCCGCCCCCCGTCAACGCACTCGACGGTGGTGGTGGTTGTGGCAACAGTGGTTGAACATCTCTGACGGGATCCATGGTAAAACATGTGGAATACGCAGCAGCAATGAAACTGGTGTGTGACGTTGTAATGAACACGAGTCTAACTTACGCTATTAACACTGCGGTTTTCATAGTTGCCTTGGAAGTATGCCGAGTTAGGGCAAGCAAACCCAATCTTTTCACAATTTTTTTTTTAATCACTTGTCACTTTTTCCGCCTAAATTCATTAATAAAATGTTCGTAGTGACCGAACTTTTCGTACATGGTACATATATGCGACAGGTAGTACAGGCTATTTCTTTGAACGTTGTTTGGTGGGTAGGCATTGTCGAAACATAAACATCAACCAAGTAAAAATAGTGTCATAGAAAAGTGTAAGATCTTTGTCCTTGGCCATCAATAATTTATTTACTTCTTCAAAATTGTCTTTGTTACAAACAATAACCGCATGATCTGGTAATTGTCTTATGTTAAGAAACCTTTTTTTTCATATATCCGTAAAAAGACTGATGTCTGAAAATATTTGTAAAGAACTTAATGAAGTTATCATTGAAATGAATTTTAACTGATGACGAATCCCACTGGAGCCGAAAATGCAAATTTTATTTACCCGTCTATATGCTAATGCGTTCACTCAACATTTTATAATGAAACACTCGGATTTGGTTCTTCTAGTTTCTTGTTCTTATATCTTTCATTACGGGTCGCTTCGTCCTTTTGTGTCTCCTTTTATTTCGTTTCCCATTTCGTGGCAGTGACTGGTATACTGCACTAACACCAAAGTATACTAGTAATGTTAGTTTATTGTTATCCGATCTAACAAATCGAATGACGTGCTTTCTGGTCAGTTATGTCACATCTTTTTGGTATATAAAACCACACGTTGTCGACAACCATGAACTAGTTTATTTCAATATGTTCGTTTTCTAGAACATAAAAAAACAAATTATTTGACATCTTATTGCTGTAAGGGGGCACATTGTGATTTTTCTGAGTTTGCACGCCCGCTTCACGCTCCTCGCCACGTTCACTGTCTGCAATGCATGTAAGGACACGGCACCGAGGGCGTAGTAGCGCCTTTCCGTGTCGCTGGAGTGCATGAGCTGGTACGACCGCCTCCCGCATGTCCGGCCAAAAGTCTGCCATGAAGGTGGCGAAACGTTTGCTGTTCTTCGTACAGTTGTTGTCCTCAGCCTAGCAGCCAGTCTCGCGCCACACTTCCTGAAGCTCGTAGGCCACCCTACTGCTGTCAAAGGGCCGTCCGGTGCCCGACACGAAGGGGTGTGAGGTCGTAGGTGTAGTTTCACGGACGTAGCGACACAGAACAAGGGCCACTGGGTGGCACCGCTCCAGTGCCAGTATCAGACATGGGCAAGGGTTATCTGGGAAACACTTTCTTCAGCCATCAGCTCTCTTATTTGAACTTTCAGTAGTGTCACTCAAGTACATTGTACCGGATTGTGGCCAGTACGGTGGCTCATGGGCTACAATCTCAGGGACGTTTTGTACAAGAATCACATCGACCTAATTGGTTGTGATTATGCTATCAGTCTTGTAGTCAATCATACGCCTTGTTTTGTCCGATTTCTTTGCAATTAATGCTTAATCGTGATAGGATAAAAACATTCAAAAGGCTTTCCAATCTATCTTAGAAACCTCCAGTTGCGTATACTCATGTTCCAATCTATCTTAGTAACCTCCAGTTGCGTATACTCATGTTCCAATCTATCTTAGTAACCCCCAATTGCGTATACTCATGTTCCAATCTATCTTAGTAACCTCCAATTGCGTATACTCATGTTCCAATCTATCTTAGAAACCTCCAGTTGCGTATACTCATGTTCCAATCGATCTTAGTAACCCCCAATTGCGTATACTCATGTTCCAATCTATCTTAGTAACCCCCAATTGCGTATACTCATGTTCCAATCTATCTTAGTAACCCCCAATTGCGTATACTCATGTTCCAATCTATCTTAGTAACCCCCAATGGCGTATACTCATGTTCCAATCTATCTTAGTAACCTCCAATGGCGTATACTCATGTTCCAATCTATCTTAGTAACCCCCAATTGCGTATACTCATGTTCCAGTCTATCTTAGTAACCCACAATTGCGTATACTCATGTTCCAATCTATCTTAGTAACCTCCAATTGCGTATACTCATATAAACAACTTATAATTACAGTCACATTCAAGCATGATAATGTCCCGGACTACTAAAATCTCATGTATCTGAACATGTTATGTCAACAAACATCAAACATGAAAACAAACACAATATTAATAAAAAAAACAGTTAAGTACGGCAGGAACTTTTTCCGCCTTCTTTGTGGTCTCGTGCAGCTATTGACACTGAGAGGCGCTGGTTCCTTTTTCTCAAAAACATCAACTTCAATTGATTCGACAAGGCTGTCGTTCCGTAGATCGAATGTGTTATTTCTTAAGTTCCTAGCAAATAGCCCCCTAGTCAAATAGCCCCCAAGTCAAATAGCCCCCATTTTGGTCAAATAGCCCCCACTCATATTTTAAAATTGGTCAAATAGCCCCCCAAAAATGCCCCCACTTTTTATATTTTTTATATGTATGTATGTATACTTATGCTATTCCAAAACATTTTTTAAACCTTTATTTTTACAAAATGAAGTGCAATTAACATTATTTGTAAATTAATAAATCTTGACAATTTTACCAAGTAAGAATAAAAAACGTTTTAAAATATTACTTATAAATAATATATTATTACATCAAATCTACATATAAAATGTTTCTAAGACATAGTTTTTTTGTGTTTTTCTTTATTTTAATATTGATTACGCATCAAAATTAAGGAACAACAATATACATTAACGTAGACTATGAATGTATAGTATATGTCAATATACTGTCATAATAATAGTTCTTATGCAGCTGTCACTAATCTTCTGTTTCATTTGTTTTTGCGACGGTGTGCACATATTTAGACGAAATCTTTTTTAGCAGGCCGTGTCGGTCAGATCGCCTGATCTGTACAGGTCCCATGCAGCGAACACACGTCCCTGCATGGACCTGTACGCTGTCTTCTGGTTATGCTGCAAGCGTTTCTCTGAGACCAGGCGGATCTGATTGTCGATCGAATCGGCCTCAATGCTTAGCAGCCGTACAATGTTCTAAAAGGGCGGCGCAATCCCAGCACGGCTGTTGAGGCGACGATGCCACCCTGAAAATTATGAAATAATAGATTTAATGGAAATGTTGATTTCATATATACATGTAGCTTAATTTCCGATCCAAGTTTCATTTTAAAGTTCAAACTACGAGTGCTTATGTTTATACTTAAGACTCTTATTTTTTTCTTCATAATTTCGATATCATGTAAAGTTCGATTTCAATAACATACCCTCTACATCATTATTGGTGCGAATTGTCCGTAGATGCACCAATCAGCGATTGGCCAAATCGTTGACTCTATCCATCGCTGCTCGATGTAGTCTAGTAGCGGCTCAAGGTGGTCGGCGGAATTGAGGTCCCTCAGTGCCATGAACATGTCTCTTATGTGAGAGGCCGGGAGGAACGGCAGAGAAAGTAGTTTGCGGAATTTGATGTCATTTATTAAGCTGAGTGTGAACAAACTTTAATCTTTCTTCAAAGGATTATTGGACAATGTGATAATTTAGATGCCCTATCTTCTCTAATTAATAAGTCTTTAATATGTGCAAATTATTTTTAATATTTTAAAACATTTTGATTATCAACAAATGTTATTATTTGAATGCAATATATCTTAAAAATATTACAACTTACCTTCAAATATAAGGCCAGAGTTTTTTATTTTTCGTTTTACGGGAGCGCCGTACCTAAATATTGCAAAACCCAAATAAGAAAAAGATTCATATTCCTAACTTTATTTTTATTTTTTCCGCCGCCCGTTTTTTCGATCTCCGATAGAAAATAAAAATTGGTGTTATTTAACCTAATGCTAATTTCACAACAACAAAAAATATCGCGCACAATTTCTAAGATGGCGGAAGCCGGCGCTTTTGCTTGTATGACCAATTCTTATCAAACTGGACTAGTACTGTTGATAGCTCTTCCAAATGTCTTGTATATAGAATGTTTAAAAGTAATCATTGTTTTGAAGATTATCTTGACTTGTTACCTAGTAACCTTTGTAAAATACTTTGTAAGTTTAGGACCACAAACCATTATTTGCCAATTGAAAAAGGCAGGCATTTGAACATTGAGAGAAATCAAAGATTATGTCAGTTATGTACTAAGAATGTTATTGGTGATGAATTTCACTACTTACTTGAATGTAATCATTTTTCAATCATACGTAAAAAACTTATTGTTCCTTATTACATTCGTCACCCTAACTCTTTTAAATTAGATGAACTTATGAACTGTAACAATAAACCTAAATTAATTAAGTTGGCATTGTTCTGTAAAATCATCTTACTGAAATTCAGATGACTCACTCTCCATACCCCGATTAACCAAAGATCTATTGATAATTACAATACCATTCCATTGTGCCTTATTACTTCATATTTTCACTAAGGTTGTTTAGAAAAAATTCTTCTTTTTTTTCTTGTGTTTGACATGTTTGTTCACTGTTTTATTTGATGTTAATTAATATGTGTTTCATTGTTTTGTTATGTCACATGCATAGTATATGCCTTGACGAATAAAAACTTGAACTTGCTTATGATGTCAACTGAAATATGTTTCATTGTTTTGTGATATCACATGCATATCATATGTCATGATAAAAATAAAACTTGAAACTTGCTTATTATCATCATCTAAGCGCTTGTAAGGAAAATGGCTGCCTTTTACGAAATTTTAAAGTGGATCGAGTTTGAAGACTGATACTGTTGTTCATAAAATCAGACATTTTGATATTTCGGAACGGAATTGTATTTTCTTTATACCAAAGCATAAAATCACTTAAATATTTCTGTGTGTAGACCTGTTTACACGGGGATACACTGAGAATTGGAATTTGCTGTACAGTTTCTGACTACAGAAAAAGACGAGAATGTGACATATTGGATTTGGCTTGTTTGTCTAAAGACACTAAACTTACACCAACATATTGCATACCATTTTAATGGGCATTGGCTCCTCTTTTCATGTCACCCATTTTATAATGAATTGTTTGTAAGTTGATTAAGAAACTAAGCAAAATGGAATCTACAGTGCAATCTGGTAAGTTTGAGTTACATACCTTGTTTCTTTTCTTGTATATCATAGACATTAAATTTCTTCAGATGTGTGTTTATCTGATATACAGTCAAAACGTCCCCAGGTCAAAGCGTCCTATGGTCAAAACGTCCCCATTTTGGGCAAAACGTCCCCAGTAGCTGGTCAAAACGCCCCCAAGAACGTCCCCCATTTTTTTTAAATTTATTCATCAACTTCAATGTATATATGATTAATTAAAAACAAGAAGTAATAACTTCCCAAATAATTATTTGATGTCAGGAATTATATTTGTAACAATAATGACAATAAGTATACTCACATTGACTACAATTATACTTTATTTATTTGAGAACAGGCAATATATTATTAACAATAATGATAGAAGTATATTTACATTGAATATAATAATACTTTATCTATTTGTTGACAGGAAATATAATATTATTAATAATGATAAGATGTGTACTAGCATTGACTATAATACGCTATTAACAAAACTAATAACACAAGCATATTGCAGACAATAAATAAGCAGTTAGTCCTCATCCTCAACCTCCTCTGTTCTTAGAACTAGATGACCATATATGACCGAAACCTTCTTCAGGAGCCCTGAAGTTTATATGTCGCCGGCAGTGTAGGCGTCCCACGCACTAAACAGCCTCGACTGCATCGACCGAGTTGATTAACAGTACAAAACGACTCTATATTGTAAGACAGAAACATTGTTTATATAGTTTTCTAACACGAAGGTTTGTTTAAACGTACGATATGACTCTAATTTACGAGAGTTATTTATATCGGCATACCATGTTAATGTTATTGTCCGAGTTACACTTTCATTGAATGATACATAATTATCTATAAGCTACAAACTGCGATCACACTTCCTTATTTTATTAAGGTACATCAAAGAAATTAAAAGAAAAAACAAACAAAGTAAATAAATCGTTAATTTCATATATAATACAAAAAAGAGCAGAGCCTGGTGTGCATGAAAATGGCCTGTTGTGTCGCCCTTGACAATCGACTAGTATGTCCCAATCACACAAGTAATCACATGATTTGCTGAAATATAAAAAATAATTAATTTATTAGTTTTATTTTAACATATATATAAAACAATAATTCTGGTGGGGACGTTTTGACCAGCTAATAGGGACGTTTTGACTTTTTGTGGGGACGTTTTGCCAAAATGGGGACGTTTTGACCGTAGGACGTTTAAACCTGGGGACGTTTTGCCTGCAACCGTTTATCTCAATATATGACGTAACCAAAATGATATTAATCAATATTTGAGACACAAACAATGTGCCAGATGCCTTATGTTTTGCCAGTTTCAGTGACTATTAAAAGCACTACAAAAGTATAGATGCTCATATTAAAATCATGCATGATATATGAATAAAAAAATATATATACTAATTTATGTGTATTTTTATTTAACAGTGCAGTGTTAAATACTGTGGAGTCACAGTTGAAGAATATATTTACATTGTGAATCAGTTGACTTGTGGCATTTAGGGAGAAAAATGAATATCCAAATGTTAAAAAAGTTCCTTTAACGTGCATTATGCACCAGATTATGCACCAGTCAATTGTAACCACGGCCCTCCAGGTCCGGGGGTATATAGGGGATAACGAGAGAAATGGGCCGTGTTTTTACCTTCCAGGTCGCCCCGCAGTGCTGAGTGAATGTGGTGGTTTTGTTTTTTCGCCAAAAATAGTGGGGAATGGGTGTTACCTTGGGATGCGGGGGAATAAGGTGGGGATTTGACCAGTAGTTTGTCTCCGCAGGGCAGGTTTTACCAAGGATTGGCCGGACCTGGGTCGGGCGTGGTTACAATTGACTGGTGCATTATTGTGGCTTCTTGTGAAAATGACATCTTGTTTTGACTTTATTATACAGATCTATTATACAACAGGCAGTACGGAGTACAAAACAAGTGTGCACAACTTCAAAACATACATTCTATAAAAGTTTGCGAAAAAAAGAAAAATATACGGAAAATCCATCTTTTCTTTTTTTTCTCGACGCTCATTTTTCTCTTTTTCTTAATTTTATTCCCTCCTCCTGGCGCTTATTTTTGAAAAATTTCCCGTAAAACGAAAAATAAAAAAACTCTGGCCTAATTTAAAAAAGGAATAGGAGGCTATTTGACCAATATGGGGGCGTTTTGACCATTTTTTCCAAGTGGGGGCTATTTGACCAAAAGTGTGGGGGCCATTTGACCAAAATGGGGGCTATTTGACTTCGGGGCTGTTTAACTTAGGGCTATTTGACCAGGTTCCATTTCTTTCCTAACATTTATCGGACACCTCACGGTATCTTCCATATAACTATTTGTGTTTTCTTGACGATAATTTGTACACAGTTTGAGTCGCCCCACATTTCTTAATGGAGGTATTTAATGAAAGTTCCTCATCTGTACGGATGGTAAGGTTTCTTATTGCATCTACAATCAGCTCATCGGTTATGGAATGCAGGAACGACTAACTATAATTACTATACTAACACCACATAGAACAATTAAATCGATAGGCTTAAGTAATTTGTCGCCCTATACAATTAAAAAAACACGAGTATCATGTGAATATAATCGTGTCCCGCGGGCCGATTTCGTGATATTACCAGGTTTAATAAAACAACAACACGAAACACATCTGAATAGTGCATGATGCAAATATGGCAGATTTGGGTACAATCTTTCTCGCCGTCAACGCACTCGAAGGGCGCCCCCTGACCTCATTCGTTGTTATAATCTAATTCTTTCGAGAGGTGTTGTTGATGTGGAGTTGTGGTTATGTCTGGGAGTTGTACGGGGTCTACGGCGGGGTTTGTCTCGGTAGTGTTGAATTCTGATTAGCATTCATTTTTTTTTCTGAAAAAAGGCTTAAGCAACTGAGTTGTTTGTCAGATAATGGCGAAGACAAAGGATCTCTACGAAAGTAGATGGCATACTTTCAGCTTTCTTCTTCCTCAGAAATGCCGTCATGCGACGTCTTTCTTAGCCCGGTATAAACATTGCAAAATCATGCAGACACTTTCATCCTGGAAAAGGATGCCTGGCCTAAAGTGAACAACACAATATGACGGAGCTCAAAAAGTGTGCCTACAGATAGTTTTGTGACAATCCTGACGCTGCTGACCCTATCGTCACCAGCGATAATAGTGATGACGAAAATACTTCCGGAACATTTAAAGATGCGTTGCATAATCGTAACTAAACGCTCCGACCACCAATGATATCCTAGAAGGTAATGTATATTGAGGAAATGAGCCACTCGTACAGTAGTGTTCGTGTCGTATGCTGCGATTTTCTTGCCAGTCTTTTAGTCTTGGCGACTTACGGATATGAAACACGTTTGCATATGCTAATACTTCACATTAGCTTGGTATGAGTAATAAATGCAAGTATTTAATTCGGAAACGCCATTCCGATGCATTATTTATATAGCAATTTACTAAGCATTTAATACTATATCATACGGGAACAGAGCGGTTTTCTTGTCTTGGGTTACGTGGACAGATCGGTGTTGCTGACAGAAAAAAACACTATACGAACCCTTGCTTCCGCCCTGCTCCTGAGTTCAGGATTTAACGTGTATTTACCCATCTATATGTTAATATTTTCACAGAAATATTCGAATTACTAAATTGATAGGCTTAAGTAATGTATCGTCCTTAACAATTGAAACATGAATTGCATTTGAATATAATCGGGTCCCGCTGGCCGATTTTGTAATCATTACCAGGTTTAATAAACTCTTTTTCCGCCTAAACTCATAAATAAAATTCTCATAGTGACCGAATTTTTTGGTACATGGTACATATATGCGACAGGTAGTACAGGCTATTTCTTTGAACGTTGGCTGGTGGGTGGCCATTGTCGAAACATAAACATCAACCAAGTAAAAATAGTGTCATAGAAAAGTGTAAGATCTTTGTCCTTGGCCATCAATAATTTATTTACTTCTTCAAAATTGTCTTTGTTACAAACAATAACCGCATGATCTGGTAATTGTCTTACGTTAAGAAACCTTTTTTTCCATATATCCGTAAAAAGACTGATGTCTGAAAATATTAGTAAAGAACTTAATGAAGTTTTCATTGAAATGAATTTTAACTGATGACGAATCCCACTGGAGCCGAAAATGCAAATTGTATTTACCCGTCTATATGCTAATGCTTTCACTCAACATTTTATAATGAAACACTCGGATTTTCTTCTTCTAGTTTCTAGTTCTTATATCTTTCATTACGGGTCGCTTCGTCCTTTTGTGTCTCCTTTTATTTCGTTTCCCATTTCGTGGCAGTGACAGGTATACTGCACTAACACCAAAGTATACAAGTAATGTTAGTTTATTGTTATCCGATCTAACAAATCGAATGACGTGCTTTCTGGTCAGTTATGTCACATCTTTTTGGTATATAAAATCACACGTTGTCGACAACCATGAACTAGTTTATTTCAATATGTTCGTTTTCTAGAACATAATTTTTTTTTATTTGACATCTTATTGCTGTAAGGGGGCACATTGTGATTTTTCTGAGTTTGCACGCCCGCTTCACGCTCCTCGCCACGTTCACTGTCTGCAATGCATGTAAGGACACGGCACCGAGGGCGTAGTAGTGCCTTTCCGTGTCGCTGGAGTGCATGAGCTGGTACGACCGCCTCCCGCATGTCCGGCCAAAAGTCTGCCATGAAGGTGGCGAAACGTTTGCTGTTCTTCGTACAGTTGTAGTCCTCAGCCTAGCAGCCAGTCTCGCGCCACACTTCCTGAAGCTCGTAGGCCACCCTACTGCTGTCAAAGGGCCGTCCGGTGCCCGACACAAAGGGGTGTGAGGTCGTAGGTGTAGTTTCACGGACGTAGCGACACAGAACAAGGGCCACTAGGTGGCACAGCTCCAGTGCCAGTATCAGACATGGGCAAGGGTTATCTGGGAAACACTTTATTCAGCCATCAGCACTCTTATTTGAACTTTCAGTAGTGTCACTCAAGTACATTGTACCGGATTGTGGCCAGTACGGTGGCTCATGGGCTACAATCTCAGGGACGTTTTGTACAAGAATCACATCGACCTAATTGGTTGTGATTATGCTATCAGTCTTGTAGTCAATCATACGCCTTGTTTTGTCCGATTTCTTTGCAATTAATGCTTAATCGTTATAGGATAAAAACATTCAAAAGGCTTTCCAATCTATCTTAGAAACCTCCAGTTGCGTATACTCATGTTCCAATGTATCTTAGTAACCCCCAATTGCGTATACTCATGTTCCAATCTATCTTAGTAACCTCCAATTGCGTATACTCATGTTCCAATCTATCTTAGAAACCTCCAGTTGCGTATACTCATGTTCCAATCTATCTTAGTAACCCCCAATTGCGTATACTCATGTTCCAATCTATCTTAGTAACCCCCAATTGCGTATACTCATGTTCCAATCTATCTTAGTAACCCCCAATTGCGTATACTCATGTTCCAATCTATCTTAGTAACCCCCAATTGCGTATACTCATGTTCCAATCTATCTTAGTAACCCCCAATTGCGTATACTCATGTTCAAATCTATCTTAGTAACCCCCAATTGCGTATACTCATGTTCCAATCTATTTTAGTAACCCCAAATTGCGTATACTCATGTTCCAATCTATCTTAGTAACCCCCAAATTGCGTATACTCATGTTCCAATCTATCTTAGTAACCCCCAATTGCGTATACTCATGTTCCAGTCTATCTTAGTAACCTCCAATGGCGTATACTCATGTTCCAATCTATCTTAGTAACCCTTAATTGCGTATATTCATGTTCCAGTCTATCTTAGTAACCTCCAATTGCGTATACTCATGTTCCAGTCTATCTTAGTAACCTCCAATTGCGTATACTCATGTTCCAATCTATCTTAGTAACCTCCAATTGCGTATACTCATATAAACAACTTATAATTACAGTCACATTCAAGCATGATAATGTCCCGGACTACTAAAATCTCATGTATCTGAACATGTTATGTCAACAAACATCAAACATGAAAACAAACACAATATTAATAAAAAAAACCAGTTAAGTACGGCAGGAACTTTTTCCGCCTTCTTCGTTGTCTCGTGCAGCTATTGACACTGAGAGGCGCTGGTTCCTTTTTCTCAAAAACATCAACTTCAATTGATTCGACAAGGCTGTCGTTCCGTAGATCGAATGTGTTATTTCTTAAGTTCCTAGTCAAAAAGCCCCCTAGTCAAATAGACCCCAAGTCAAATAGCCCCCACTTTTTATATTTTTTTATATGTATGTATGTATACTTATGCTATTCCAAAACATTTTTTAAACCTTTATTTTTACAAAATGAAGTGCAATTAACATTATTTGTATATTAATAAATCTTGACAATTTTACCAAGTAAGAATAAAAAACGTTTTAAAATATTACTTATAAATAATATATTATTACATCAAATCTACATATAAAATGTTTCTAAGACATAGTTTTTTTGCGTTTTTCTTTATTTTAATATTGATTACGCATCAAAATTAAGGAACAACAAGAATATATAATTTAACTTTTTCTTTTAATTTTGAAATAATTTACACATTATTCACATCTTTTAAACACACATTTACAATGTATGGTAAAATGTATTCTCATTGTACAATACAATATACATTAACGTAGACTATGAATGTATAGTATATGTCAATATACTGTCATAATAATAGTTCTTATGCAGCTGTCACTAATCTTCTGTTTCATTTGTTTTTGCGACGGTGTGCACATATTTAGACGAAATCTTTTTTAGCAGGCCGTGTCGGTCAGATCGCCTGATCTGTACAGGTCCCATGCAGCGAACACACGTCCCTGCATGGACCTGTACGCTGTCTTCTGGTTATGCTGCAAGCGTTTCTCTGAGACCAGGCGGATCTGATTGTCGATCGAATCGGCCTCAATGCTTAGCAGCCGTACAATGTTGTAAAAGGGCGGCGCAATCCCAGCACGGCTGTTGAGGCGACGATGCCACCCTGAAAATTATGAAATAATAGATTTAATGGAAATTATGATTTTATATAAACATGTAGCTTAATTTCCGATCCAAGTTTCATTTTAAAGTTCAAACTACGAGTGCTTATGTTTATACTTAAGACTCTTATTTTTTTCTTCATAATTTCCATATCATGTGAAGTTCGATTTCAATAACATACCCTCTACATCATTATTGGTGCGAATTGTCCGTAGATGCACCAATCAGCGATTGGCCAAATCGTTGACTCTATCCATCGCTGCTCGATGTAGTCTAGTAGCGGCTCAGGGTGGTCGGCGGAATTGAGGTCCCTCAGTGCCATGAACATGTCTCTTATGTGAGAGGCCGGGAGGAACGGCAGAGAAAGTAGTTTGCGGAATTTGATGTCATTTATTAAGCTGAGTGTGAACCGACTTTAATCTTTCTTCAAAGGATTATTGGACAATGTGATAATTTAGATGCCCTATCTTCTCTAATTAATAAGTCTTTAATATGTGCAAATTATTTTTTATATTTTAAAACATTTTGATTATCAACAAATGTTATTATTTGAATGCATATATCTTAAAAATATTACAACTTACCTTCAAATATAAGGCCAGAGTTTTTTTTTTTATTTGTCGTTTTACGGGAGCGCCGTACCTAAATATTGCAAAACCCAAATAAGAAAAAGATTCATATTCCTAACTTTATTTTTATTTTTTCCGCCGCCCGTTTTTTCGATCTCTGATAGAAAATAAAAATTGGTGTTATTTAACCTAATGCTAATTTCACAACAACAAAAAATATCGCGCACAATTTCGAAGATGGCGGAAGCCGGCGCTTTTGCTTGTATGACCAATTCTTATCAAACTGGACTAGTACTGTTGATAGCTCTTCCAAATGTCTTGTATATAGAATGTTTAAAAGTAATCATTGTTTTGAAGATTATCTTGACTTGTTACCTAGTAACCTTTGTAAAATACTTTGTAAGTTTAGGACCACAAACCATTCTTTGCCAATTGAAAAAGGCAGGCATTTGAACATTGAGAGAAATCAAAGATTATGTCAGTTATGTACTAAGAATGTTATTGGTGATGAATTTCACTACTTACTTGAATGTAATCATTTTTCAATCATACATAAAAAACTTATTGTTCCTTATTACATTCGTCACCCTAACTCTTTTAAATTAGATGAACTTATAAACTGTAACAATAAACCTAAATTAATTAAGTTGGCATTGTTCTGTAAAATCATCTTACTGAAATTCAGATGACTCACTCTCCATACCCCGATTAACCAAAGATCTATTGATAATTACAATACCATTCCATTGTGCCTTATTACTTCATATTTTCACTGAAGTTGTTTAGAAAAATTTCTTCTTTTTTTCTTCTTGTGTTTGACATGTTTGTTCACTGTTTTATTTGATGTTAATTAATATGTGTTTCATTGTTTTGTTATGTCACATGCATAGTATATGCCTTGACGAATAAAAACTTGAACTTGAACTTGCTTATGATGTCAACTGAAATATGTTTCATTGTTTTGTGATATCACATGCATATCATATGTCATGATAAAAATAAAACTTGAAACTTTCTTATTATCATCATCTAAGCGCTTGTAAGGAAAATGGCTGCCTTTTACGAAATTTTAAAGTGGATCGAGTTTGAAGACTGATACTGTTGTTCATAAAATCAGACATTTTGATATTTCGGAACGGAATTGTATTTTCTTTATACCAAAGCATAAAATCACTTAAATATTTCTGTGTGTAGACCTGTTTACACGGGGATACACTGAGAATTGAAATTTTCTGTACAGTTTCTGACTACAGAAAAAGACGGGAATGTGACATATTGGATTTGGCTTGTTTGTCTAAAGACAATAAACTTACACCAACATATTGCATACCATTTTAATGGGCATTGGCTCCTCTTTTCATGTCACCCATTTTATAATGGATTGTTTGTATGTTGATTAAGAAACTAAGCAAAATGGAATCTACAGTGCAATCTGGTAAGTTTGAGTTACATACCTTGTTTCTTTTCTTGTATATCATAGACATTAAATTTCTTCAGATGTGTGTTTATCTGATATACAGTCAAAACGTCCCCAGGTCAAAGCGTCCTATGGTCAAAACGTCCCCATTTTGGTCAAAACGTCCCCAGTAGCTGGTCAAAACGCCCCCAAGAACGTCCCCCATTTTTTTTTTTATTTATTCATCAACTTCAATGTATATATGATTAATTAAAAACAAGAAGTTATAACTTCCCAAATAATTATTTGATGTCAGGAATTATATTTGTAACAATAATGACAATAAGTATACTCACATTGACTACAATTATACTTTATTTATTTGAGAACAGGCAATATATTATTAACAATAATGATAGAAGTATATTTACATTGAATATAATAATACTTTATCTATTTGTTGACAGGAAATATAATATTATTAATAATGATAAGATGTGTACTAGCATTGACTATAATACGCTATTAACAAAACTTATTGCAGACAATAAATAAGCAGTTAGTCCTCATCCTCAACCTCCTCTGTTCTTAGAACTAGATGACCATATATGACCGAAACCTTCTTCAGGAGCCCTGAAGTTGATATGTCGCCGGCAGTGTAGGCGTCCCACGCACTAAACAGCCTCGACTGCATCGACCGAGTTGATTAACAGTACAAAACGACTCTATATTGTGAGACAGAAACATTGTTTATATAGTTTTCTAACACGAAGGTTTGCTTAAACGTACGATATGACTCTAATTTACGAGAGTTATTTATATCGGCATACCATGTTAATGTTATTGTCCGAGTTACACTTTCATTGAATGATACATAATTATCTATAAGCTACAAACTGCGATCACACTTCCTTATTTTATTAAGGTACATCAAAGAAATTAAAAGAAAAAACAAACAAAGTAAATAAATCGTTAATTTCATATATAATACAAAAAAGAGCAGAGCCTGGTGTGCATGATAATGGCCTGTTGTGTCGCCCTTGACAATCGACTAGTATGTCCCAATCACATAAGTAATCACATGATTTGCTGAAATATAAAAAAAATAATTCATTTATTAGTTTTATTTTAACATATATATAAAACAATAATTCTGGTGGGGACGTTTTGACCAGCTAATAGGGACGTTTTGACTTTTTGTGGGGACGCTTTGACCGTAGGACGTTTTAACCTGGGGACGTTTTGACCTGCAACCGTTTATCTCAATATATGACGTAACCAAAATGATATTAATCAATATTTGAGACACAAACAATGTGCCAGATGCCTTATGTTTTGCCAGTTTCAGTGACTATTAAAAGCACTACAAAAGTATAGATGCTCATATTAAAATCATGCATGATATATGAATAAAAAAATATATATACTAATTTATGTGTATTTTTATTTAACAGTGCAGTGTTAAATACTGTGGAGTCACAGTTGAAGAATATATTTACATTGTGAATCAGTTGACTTGTGGCATTTAGGGAGAAAAATGAATATCCAAATGTTAAAAAAGTTCCTTTAACGTGCATTATGCACCAGATTATGCACCAGTCAATTGTAACCACGGCCCTCCAGGTCCGGGGGTATATAGGGGATAACGAGAGAAATGGGCCGTGTTTTTACCTTCCAGGTCGCCCCGCAGTGCTGAGTGAATGTGGTGGTTTTGTTTTTTCGCCAAAAATAGTGGGGAATGGGTGTTACCTTGGGATGCGGGGGAATAAGGTGGGGATTTGACCAGTAGTTTGTCTCCGCAGGGCAGGTTTTACCAAGGATTGGCCGGACCTGGGTCGGGCGTGGTTACAATTGACTGGTGCATTATTGTGGCTTCTTGTGAAAATGACATCTTGTTTTGACTTTATTATACAGATCTATTATACAACAGGCAGTACGGAGTACAAAACAAGTGTGCACAACTTCAAAACATACATTCTATAAAAGTTTGCGAAAAAAAGAAAAATATACGGAAAATCCATCTTACTTTTTTTTTCTCGACGCTCATTTTTCTCTTTTTCTTAATTTTATTCCCTCCTCCTGGCGCTTATTTTTGAAAAATTTCCACAGAGTAATTTGTTTCAACTGCTGTACTGCTAGACTGCTAGCTTCACATACATTTGTTATTTATAACCATTTCATTGTAGTGTACGAAATAAATATGTATACACAAAAGCACTTAATATTTTCTTAAAGTTCATTTGAAGAATTTTATAATGCCATTTTGAAGAAATGTGTTGCTTGTTTGACATCATTTAATAACTCCAATTTCCTGGATAGTAAATGTAGATCATTAAAGTTTGTTTTATAACAGTCGATTTTATCATACCCTTACTTGGTTAACACTTAGTATGCAGAAAGGTAAATGCTGTTTTTACTTTATTTTAAGTCGGGCAGGACACGCTATCAAGAGTAAAGAAACATGAGTAATCATTTATTTCAATATAAACACTTATATGTATCACAGTAATGAAACATTTGAAAACATAAGCGACATGTCTCAAACATTATAAAAACAATAACTGTGTTGGCTATCACAGACGAAGTCATACAATGGAAAAGCACGAGATAAAGTAACTTGAAAGTGACTGGTAGAAATTAGATGCAACTTAACAAATTGACTGATAGCAATGTGCAATTGTACACCTATTCATAAATGTGTTTATTTAAAACCATTACTTATTAGCCATTTGTATGAATTACATGTAACTTAGTAATACACAGTTGTATATTCCATGGTTTAGAACATCGGAAATCTAAGAATTAGCATCACTGATATTGTTAAAAAGTAAAAACATAAAATACATCGTCTTGCATCAATATGTTCATCGCGCGGGTTTCTATCTGGGTTATACACCACTAAAATATTTCCTATATATTCTACAGTAAATTGACCACCAAGATAACACTAATTTCTAGACCTTCACGACCACAAACACCATATACGGGGAGAAAGCTTCGCAGCATGTTCAGGAAGGAGGCGAGAATTCGTTCTATCAAGGTGTTCCAAATGAAATGACCGACAATGGATTTTTGAGTATGAACGCTTCTGAGGTTGTGAAATTTTGGGCTAAAATAGGCGGCCAATATCAAATAAATGTTTGCCATAATTATGGAGCTTGGCATTCATACTACAAGTATATTGAACGTAAATACTAAATCAAGCCCACAACACTAACATTTTCGCACGACGACAACAACGTTGCCGCTACAAACACCAAGGGCATGGCTTTGACGATAACTACACGTACACTTAAAATAAATACTGACACTTAGGATAAGGCTCTACGCGTACCTTTGATAATGCATGCCAGGTGATGACAACTGTGTTGAAAAGTGGACAATTTCAATATCACGCATTGTATATAAAGCGTTACAGTACACCTATTTCATATGGATGTCCTGGTAGTCAAGCTTCATAGACTAGTAGTGAGTGGAAAATCCTGCTGCCGATAAACGAAAACACTGTCAAAAACACATGTTTCTTGGTCATATTAAAACGTTAATATTTTCTAACTTTCGTATTATTTATCATCGCAGCTTTTAGGCATTAAATAGAATGGCATTAAAGCATACCAAATTAATAAACCTTTCAAAGTTGACGTTGGTCAGTGGTCACATCTGCTGCCGTGTTCTCCGTTGACATGTAATATCCCAGGGCGTATCAGGTACACTATTATAAATGTACCACGGCTCGGACAACGAAACAGACGGTTTTGGAACGTCATACCCAACAGGTAAGAGTTATGGGTTTTTTGTTATTGTTGCGCATGTTTAATGGTAGACCTCAGCTATGTTATATAAATATCCATCATGCTTATAGTCTTACGGCTGCCATCTAAAACTAAATTTAAAAGGTTTTTTTATTGAAAGTGAGAATATTTCAATATAATTCAGCATTTTATTCGAATATTGATTTTAACAGGGAAAATAGCTTTGATATTCCATCTTCTTGTTTTATATAATCTAAACAATGTTTCGCCATGTTCTTAATTCCATAGTTCAAGATGTCGAAGTTCTTAGTCGCTTTGCTGGTGGTCGGCCTCCTTTGTTCCGCCATTCTCTGCCAGGAGTTGTGCGGCGTTCACCATAGCAGCCCATCCGATAAATGTTCGGGCAAACGTCCACGAGAAGACGTCTGCTTCCGTGCGGACCACATGTGGACATTTAAGCGCGGCAAATGCGAGAAGCTTCCGATTGCCTGTTACAGCGTCCTTATGATGGACAACGCCTTCGAGTCAAAGAGCGAGTGCCAAGGGGCGTGTACAAAAGGCTATTACTGGTAGTGTTGTTGACAGTTCTTCTGTGCTCGCCAATTCTCATTAATGGAACTTGCTATGCGTTGGGGATACTTTTATATAGTGTGTGCATTAAAAGTCTTCCATGAGCATTTCTATTCAAACTTCGAAAATGTTAATTAATGACTTTGTATGCTTTCCGAATGGATTGAATGTAATTTTGCTCGCAATTGATTTCTTTATTTGCAAATTCAGTTTCATTAAATCCTTAAAAAATAGTTATTTCATTCTTATGTCAGTGATATTTCAGTTTATCCTGTGGGTTTATTCTGACTAACGCAATAATTCAGCCCCATTCCCAACTAATTTCATATTTAAATTTCTTCTAAAGAATACATACGTTTTAACATGTCATTGGACCCTCAAACCGCTTTTGAACAGAAGGTTTGGTATATTCTTAAAGAAACAAAAATAACATTCTCTTATGTTTTCTGTATATTTTTTAAAGCATTTTTGTTCATTTTTACAAAATGGCATTCAAAATTTAGTCAAAATAATGCATTTTACTGAACCGGAAAGGCATCGACACCGTCCCCAAATCGGTGAAATGCTATAAAAAAAAATTCATATTTCATAACGTATGGCTTCCAATTCATATTAATATAAACTAGCTTTTTGACCTACTGTTGTGACGTTGCATGCTTACCGAATGAATTGAACATTCCACATCTGTTTCTTAAATTCCCAATTTTACCCAAAATGATGCATTATCCGAGTCAGAAAGGCTGTAGTATGAAAAGAATAGACCGGAGTATGGGTAGCGCAATATTATTTTGCGATCCTGTGAACATTCTAACCTTCGTCTTCTATGAGCTTGGTGTCAAAGTTGAGCCTGCCGGCTGGAAAAATTAGCAGTATGACATCTGTGGGAAACTCCGACCACAACTAAAAAAACATTCAATATTCAAATGAAACTTATGCCACAGAACGCATATGGTTTATAGGGCCAATAAATCAGACTTCAATGATTGTCAAGTTATCCCCCCCACCAATGTTTGACCAAAACCTAGACAAGCGCTGGCGTTCGCTCCGCGGCGCTCTTGATTGTACTCATCTTGATGTCCTAAAAGCAGATGCGAAATAAGTTTATGGATGTCTGTATGTAAACAACAAGTCGGAATTCAATCATAATCAAATATTCCGATTAGGGTTTAAATACGCTTACTCTCAAATAAGATATACCATAACTAATTCAATTGTGTTAATATACAGAAAGGATGAATAAATATCGGAAACTTGGTACTTGATACCGATTTTTATTTGAAAGAAAGTTGCAGAAAACACGGTATTTCTACCGTATAAAACGATAGTAGATCAGAATAAATCTTTAAGCATTCACCAATCATTTAATATTTTTGCGTTTTCAGCTAGTAAACACACGGTTACAATCTTGTTATTAGTAAATAAAAGTTTCCATAAATGCATTATTTAGTAAGTAATTAAAGGTTTATCACTCGAAAATTTTTGTTTGTTATACATGTGTTTGTATTGATTTTGAATAAGAGTGTCATTCAAACTTCACCATTTCTTCCAGTGGCTTGAGAGGGGTGCGTTTAGAGAATGAACAGGCTAGTTTGTACTATACCAGGGGCCATATTCTTAAAGCATCTTAAGTAATTTCCTTACTTAGGTAGATTTCTTGTTCATAGTTAAATTAAAAGAAATAAATAAGTGCTTTTAACATTTAAGTATATGTATGTTTTTTCAGTAAGGTCAATGAAAATAATGTATTTTGAAATCATTATTTTCTTTTATTTCATATGACTGAGGAGATTCTAAGATTAGGAAAGTAGCTTTAAGTTAGAATATGACTTAATAAGTTTTATGAATACTGCCCAGGTGTTTTTCTGTTTAAATCCTGAGCCAATGATGAATGGCTTTAGTATATCGTTCGCGAGTATTACACATGCGAAGTTGTTTTTGGGTCATTTTCGGTGCGTTTGAAAAATGATTAAGAATGCATCAGAAAAAAGACGGAAAACGTGAAAGAATGAGAAATAAGAAAACACCACCTCTGTCAAACAATACGGTTTGCGGGTCCAATTTATTGATTAATATAAATTGCTATATATTCTTAAAAAAAAAATCAGAATATAAAAATGGAATTTTGCTTTCATATTTAGGAAAAAATGTATTTGATTTTTCTATACCAAGCCAGAACTGTATGCCCGAAACAAAGCTAGTTTATATGAATTTGAATTGGTGTGCTAATGAACTGCCAATAACACAACCAGTAAAAGCTTTGTTCATACCCTTAGTACTCGCTCTTTGATACGAAGGCGTTGTTAATTATAAGGACCCGTATTTATAGTCCAATCGGTAGTTTCTCACAGTAGCCGTGCTTAAACGTCTACATGTGAACCGCCCGGTGACAGACGTCCTTTTTACAATGTGTCCGAACATCTTTGAAATAGGCCGCTATTGTAAATGCCGCAGAACTGCTGGCAGAAAGTGGCGGAGCAACGGAGTGCGACCATAAGTAAAGAGACTTAGAACTTTGACATCTTGAACTCGAGAATAAAGAATATGCCGACGCAATTTGTTAATTTATATAAAAACGGGAACATGCAAAAACAAAACTTTTTTCCATGTCATATTTTTTATTTCGAATTTGACCTTCTCTCGAAGATTAATGTCAACTGGCCTCTTTTGAAATACTAATGTTACGAATTACTGGCTTGTGTACAGGGCAACCCTAGTTTGTCTGGTACGCAAGTAATTAGTGCATTCGCTTCTAACAAGGTTTGATTCCCAGTTTGGGAGCATGTGAGTCTGGTTTGTGGTGACTAATTCGGACAAGTGGAATTCCCCCGGGTACTTCGTTTTCCCCTAAAACACAAGACCACACTCTCACATAACATCGTGTCAATGAGAGTGATTGATATCATATTGTAATAATTTACAATTATTTTGACAAACATATGAATGTTAGCATGGTGGTTATTATTTATATAGCATAGTTATAATACCTGTTGGATGATGACATTCTTGAATCTACTATTTCACTGTCGGAGCTGTGGTACATTTACAGCAGTGTACTTAATAAGCTCTGGGGTATTGTATGTCACATGGGAGACACGGCAGCAGATTTGGCAACTGACCAACGTTAACTTTGAAAGGTCTGGCTTCATCCAATTAAGGAATGAATTGCGGGGTTGATGTCATTATCGGGGTATGAACGCAATTGTGTTGGTCAATGTGTGTGGAGTCCGAACCCCAGAGCTTATTATACACCAATAGTTCATTATTTCATTCAAGAATTGTTAAAAAAATACTTCATTTCATTTAAGAAAACCATTCAGTAACCCGTTCTTACCCATTCGGTAAATAGAACGACCCGACTATAACCGGAAACATTTTTTTCAAATGACGTCACAATAACGCGGGAAAAGATCAACCACTTGAAATCACTTTAAAACGTAAAATTGAAACACTTCTGGTACCAATAAATTTAAAATATAATAAACTAACACTGTTAAAAATGTTGATCTATATTTTATAGGACCTGCAGACACAATACAACCAATAACAAGATCAATAGCTTTCATGTATATTGTTATGCAATGAATTACGATCCGAACATATCCGAAGATGTTGCGTTCATCGATTGATGAACGCAATTGCCGAAAGGCAGTTCATTTAAGGAATGGAAGTTGAGGTGTAAATATTTATATATAATGTCCATAAAACCTCAATGTTGAATTTAACAAATGATCAACATGAATGTTGGTAATAAAATGAATTCTTAACATTTAAATATAACAAAGAAAAGGTTATGATGATGTTGTGTTTGTAAATACGCAGCATGGCTGTACTGTGAGGGTTATACAGCATGACTGCCGAGGCATCGGAATGACACATGTAACATGAACACTTCAGTATTATATCGAATATTGTCAACTTTGCATCAAAAATTGTCATCATCGAGGATCCCCAGGTCTGACTGAAACATATTTTTGAGGCCAAAGGGGGAGTTTCATTCCCACCGTTTTTTGGGGTATTCGCCAAATGAGTAGTTTTGAACCTCAAATGCCGCAGGCATGAATGACATCTAGAGTGGTCCCACATATAATTATCTTTTAATTCGTACAATTTTAAACTGCATTACATCATACATCCCATTTTGTAGTCCCGGCGCATTAAATATTTTAACATGTCGTGAAAAAAGTAGATCAAACGATATCTGATTTCGATTTGCGTTACTAAAGTCTGTAGGCTAGCGGCTAACAGCCTAAACATAGTAATAATCCCTTTTTGGACCATTGTGGTACACCCGACGTTATATTGAAAAATTTCTATAAGTATATGTCTTCATGTTTAAGTAAAAGTATAATGTTGATTGTGGTAACCATTTAAGTGTTACATATGCGATCAAGAGTGTAACATCGTAACACTTCCAATTATGTATACTCTTATAGATAAATTTTGAATAATTTCGTGTTTTAAAGAATATGATATACCAATTAAATACATATCTAAAATATACATTTTCAAACTCAATGTATACACAACATGAATGAGCGGTCATGCGCATTAAAAAATGAAGGAGTATCCATTTGAACTTGTTTTCCATAATTCCAGACATAGTTTATTACAAAATACAAATGAATGATCCTGAATGTTTTGAATAGCTTTTTCAAATAGAAAACTGCAAGAAAAAAATGCATGACATCAAATCAGCGCGTGACTCATCTTACAGGGGGGTTGTAAGATGAGTTTTTCCAGCACTGCAACGCGTTCAGTAAAGATGTTTGCGGCGAACGTTTGCTGTTTGGTTTCCCGCTTAACGTGTATGCGCTGCGTTGCAACAGAGATACAAAACAAAACGTTTGCGAGCGTTTTGTAAACGCTCGCCTGACTGAACGCACTGCAGGTCACATGACCGGAAACACACGTCGGGTATGCAAGAATAGCATATCCTTCATCTATTCGGATAAAGGCTAGTATTTAAATCAATAGTTTTCAAAAAGTAATATGCAGGGCCGTTCTAAACTAAGACTTCGTTATCAATTAAACTGTACGTTTTTTAGAACACACTGTACTTCACATTGCATCGTGCAACGTGGAAAATATCAAAATCATCCTTCTGCAATTCATGAGCTGGTCCCTAAATTAAAGCTACAGTTTGGAAAATTTCCCAAGAGGGCGCCGATAAACAATAATGAATATTAAAGTGAGTATGTAGAAAGTCAGTCAAATAGCTTCCAAAACAAATATCTAATCCTTCTTATTACGGATAAAACACATACAGCGCGTTTGTTGTTCAAAGTTACAGTCACACCGATGACCCGCCTATATGTTTGTTCCAAACGTTTTAACCATGATAAACCCGAAAGTAATCACATACAAACGGAATCCTATTATCATTTTCTAATGCATACGATCTGATTGAACATAAGTAATACATGTAGTTTTCTATTTTTTAATTTCAAGTTTTAAATGGTCACGAAACTAAATAAGATATTTAAAAAGCTTATCATGAACAGTCGGTTATTGACACTTTTATTTAAATGACAATCACAAATATAATCAAATACACGTCTTTTGTTATTTAAGAAGCAAATATTTTATTTCCAGTGAAGCGATACTTATTTGACTAGCAGATAGTCATTCCTAGTTTCGAATTACATTCGGAATACAATTTAAAGTGGTAAATTATACTGCTTCAAGCATAGATCTAAATGGATTCTATGTCTGCAGAGACGTATTTTAGTATTTTCCGTGTAGAAATCTAGGAATATGCTTTATAATTTATTGTTCATAAACACATACAAGTCATAAGTACTAAGATTTTATATTAACTTAAGCAGTATATTTTTTGTTACACCGTTTTGACTAAACGTCACGATGTCTAGCGCAACGTTTCGTCACGTCAACGGGATGTCGGTAAAGTTTGAACTGCTGCGGGAGATGAAACACTGGCGGAAGTCATGTGATCGGAGTCTAAGTGACGTCGTAAAAGGCTTATCAACGTTACGTGAAGCACGTGTACGCGTGAAGCGCGAGATCCACTGCGCTCGTGCTCTTTTTGAAGAGCGTCTGAGAGAAATGGAGCAATTGGCAGAGAAAAGATTGCAGGCACTTGTTGGACTTGAGGAAGACACTCTAAATAAGTTCGCCAAGAAACTTACTGATAATCAAAAGAAGTAAGCGAACTTTCAATTGAACACACATTTATAACATAAATGTTTAAAAAAATGGACGCACATATTAAATACATACGAATAATTATTAAACACCAATATAAATCAATAATGTTATACTTCATCTATATTGTGCATGCATTTGTGTGTATCGTCTTGTCTTGTTTTGTTTCAAATACATTTATAAAATCAATTTTAATTTTCACGTTCAGACTTCAAAGGACAGAATCATTGCTGAAGGAAAACCTTGTAGGGTTCAAACTAAAACGTACAATAGACGAGGGCAAGCAGCAGTCACTGCGCATGCGCAATGCCCTCCTAGAGATCCGGAAGTATGACATGCCGCTGGGTCTGGAGTTCCAGGTCAGTGACCAGCTTGACACAGTAATAGAGTCAGCTGCCCCCCTGGGAGACTGCAGTTTAAAATTGTCCTCACGCCAAAACTCACGAAATCCGAGAACAGGCTCGTGTTTCCTCACAACCGAGAGTATAAGCGGTGTTGATGATTATGAAACAAAATCAACCTTAACAAATGGCACTGACAATCCATCCGAACCGTTCGATGAAAGTGATATTGTTGGAGACTTGGAGGCGCTGTTTGCTCTTGAAGGAAAGTATGAACATTCCTTGAAACCGTTTCTGGATAGTGTAAAAGATCTATCTCTGAAATACAACATCGAAAAGGTAGAGAAGGCCAATGAAAAGCGAACGAAATTAAAGAATTCAAACAGAACAATTACAATGAATGCAGTGCAAATAAAGCAAAGCGAAATGCGACCCAAAAGTGCAATTAAGCCACACTCAAGCATGAAAAAGATCACAACCCGTCTGTCCAAGTCCGCACAGGAAGAGGGTCGAACCAAGGCCACGATCCAAAGAAACAATAACACGTGCTTGAATGACATTACGCGGTTCGTTCCGTTTGAGGAGCAGGGGCCGGAGGGAGACTTAACCCGGAAAGTTAGGAACCCTGTTGTTCGTTACCATGACTTCGACTTCGTCAAAGAAATAACGTCTGTATCTGATCAGAACGCGATCATTGATGGCGACGTTATTTTGCAGAATGGCTCGGCACAAGGTTGTTCTTTCGTTCCTCAACCGAAGCCAAGACTGCGTAGCGCCAGTTCGCAGGGGTCCACAGGGACGTCATTGAGTTCCGTCAGCTACAAGCCCTCCAACTCCCTTGCCAGTCGTCCAGTATACGTTAGTGCCTCAGACCTGGACAAATCCAGCTCCTACTTTAACTACATAGCCCGTTTTCATACAAAGAAACATCCGCTCGAGACTGACCTCTGTCGCTTGTCCGGGATCGCCTGTCTGGACAACGGTCAAGTGGTTGTCACTGACATCAACCATCTCCAGATCATGCTGTTCGGCCCAGACTATCACTATCTGGATGCCCTTGAATGTCCATCGCCAAGTGGAGTAACTGTCTGTGATGATAACACTGTTGCTGTCGCGTTGTTTCATAATAGGAAAATAATGTTGGTTAAGGTACATACTATTCATTTGGAGAGATTAAAAGAATTTCATATAAATTGTATAGAGACGTTGTATGACGTCGTTCACCGCGCGGGTTCCTTCTACGTGTTGTGCGCATTAGGTGATGTGCACGTGCTGGACGGCGACGGTAAGCAGACGGCAGTCACTTCCACGCGCATAGGCGGAGGAGAAGCGAGATATATTGAAGTGGAACCTGAACAAAAAAGAATATTTATTTCCGGGAACGGCATGGTCGTTTGCTTTGACGAAGAAGGTAATGTTTCATTGTTTTTAGTTTTTACGTTGTATATTAAATAAATAGAATTTGATTTAATATAAATGATTGCTATTTTAATAACGTTTAGACACCATCAAGCAATGTCCTCATAACATAGGCAACGTGTTTGTGAGCACCCGATATTTACCTCATTGTTGTGGTGTATTTCAGGCACACGTCTCTGGCAATTCGCCAGTCCTTCCGTTCATAGACGCTTCACCCCCGTCGGTCTTGTCCTGTTTAATCAACGTCTCTTTGTGACTGACTGGAGCGCCCATAGGGTTCTAGAACTCTCCCTCGGTGGCTCGCACGTGCGTGACGTCATCGTGGATAACGTGGAGTATCCGCACGCGCTCACCGTGCGCCAGACGACTGGCAGCGTGCTGGTCACTCAAAACAGCATGTTCAAACAGGAGGCGAGAAGTCGTTCTATAAAGGTGTTCCAAGTGAAATGACAAACTATGGATTTTAAGTTTACATTCTTGTGTGATGGAGCAATTTTCGGTTACTGTTGTGTACAAGAAGTTATACTGGACATGTCCTACCCTTAGATGTAAGAATATGACGCGTCTGTAACAATAATACGTTGCTGTCGCTCGTCGGTTTCTGGCGGTCAATAGCAAATAAATGTTTTCCATAAGTATGGGGCTTACTAAAGTTAAGCACGCAACATGAACTTTTCGTAAAACGACAACCACGTTGCCACTAAAGACACCAATAGCAAGGCTGTCACTATACCCTGATTTACACGTTCATTGTAATAAAACTTACAATTACAATAAAATGCCACACGTAGCTAATGACTTGGTAATACATCCTCGCTGATGACAACCGTTGCTGCAAAGTTGACTTATATCAAAATAATCATGAATTGTATATAAAGTGTTACATAGCACCTGTTTCATACCTATGCCTTAAGGAGCAGTCAAGCTATACAGACCTCGTCTAAGCACTGTACAATCCTTTTAAAAAGACTTGGGGACTTCTCCCAAACCCTACATGTCAACATTTTAAACAATTTTGCGAGATAGGGGCGAATGTCTGAAGGTTTTGCCCCTAAGTTACGCCATCTCTAGCGTCAATTCCTGGATCCGCCCCTGTATAAGTATAGATATCATACTGTCGCACCTGCATAGTAAACACCAACGGATGTGGTACCATCATACATGTCAGATCTTCTTACATTTTGAAATTGTGAATATCCTATAGTAAGGTCTGCTTAAAACATGACCTAGTTCTAAATAAATTGCTTCGTACTAGCTTCAAAGATTCAGATACATGACAAGGGTATGAAGGTCTTCGATGAAAAAGCTATGGAGATCAGAGCTGTCAATACGTTGGTATCATCGCGATCGAAGTATGTACACTTATAACAAAGTGCTACAAGTATCTGGCGATAACAACTTTGCCGCTACAGACACCAAAGGCAAGGCTATGACTTACCCAGATTTACACGTATAATAAAGAACGTATACTTTAATACGGTGTTACTTGGTAATGCGTGGTCAATGGTGATCACTGCCGCTGCGAAGTGAACAAATACTTGTATAATAATGAATTGTTGTCCAAGCGTTACACCTGTTACATATCGAAACCTCTGTAGTCAAGCTATACAGCCCTGTAGCCACTGTACGATCATGCTGCCGATATAACAGGAACAATAGCAACAGCAAAAAAAACCTTTTCTTTGTTATAATTTCTTTTATTTCTAGCTCTCATATTGTCTATTAATTTTGATAGCATCAATATCGCAGCTTATGGACATTTAATAGAACAGCATGAAGCCAGATGTTTCAAAGTTGACGTTGGTCAGTGGTCACATTTGCTGCCGTGTTCTCCGTTGACATGCAATACCCCAGGGCTTATCAAGTGCACTACTATAAATGTACCACGGCTCGGACAGTGAACTAGTAGATTTGATAACGTCATATCTAACAGGTAGGTGTTTGTTTCTCTATTTTCTTATTATATTTGTGCCTGCAGTTTAATAGTAAAGCTTTGTTATACAAATATCCATCACGCTAATATTCATGTTTGCCAACACAAATATTTTGATTAGACGCGGCGCGTCTATAGGAATACAAATAAAACAGGTGTCTATGGATAACTTTTGAGCTTGTAAGAAACTTGAGTTCCTATCAATATCACATTTAGTTTAACTTTCTTTAAACTAACATAGTAAAGGAACGGTGTTGATGTCCATGAACAGATAAACGTTGTTGTTGTTTTTTATTATTATGAAATGTTAGCCAGACGCTGTAACGAAAAATGGTTTGCATCCTTTCGATGGAGATTGGTCGCTAGTCAGACGCAGTGGTTATACCCCAGAACTGTGCTTGAACAACGCTACATATTCACGCGCGTACTTTTAAGTTGAACGATATGAATCACAGGGTACAAGTCATTTTAAGCGCTAGCGTAATGCTCAGGCCCCAATTTCTCGAAACTTCTTAAGTCCCTTATAACAGGATTAACCTAAACTCACTATTTTTGTTGTTCTATAATATGCGTTACATTTACTTCTTTAAGAGTTTTTAGAAATTATATAAGAACAATCTGTATGCTAATTAGAAGAAACCATTTTTCATTTATCAAAATTCATTATTAGTATGTATTTGGGCTAATTGAAATAAGCGACTTAAGCCTGTTAAGCTTAAGAAGTTTCGAAAAACTGGGGCCAGATTCCTGAAATATCATGCTCAAAGAAGGCGAACCCACACCTCTTACCGACCTTACGAACATGTAACATTTTCTACTGATCTCTTAAATTGTCTTGCAGACATTTAACACAGAATGACTTATTGGCTGCTGCTATTCGGGTGGTGGGGAATACATGTCTTGTTCGATCTTTAGCATGTTTCTGGCAACATTGCGCTCTTTTTATTGAATATATTTCACCGAGGTATGTCAATTCATCACCCCTGCTTATTGCCATCACTTATAAGAACGTTTAAAACTTGTTTACCCTCATTCGAATTATTTTTAAGAATATAATTTTCGCACTTGAAATCTATCCAGGCGCGTCTTGCATCAAACTGCGTATATACATGTAAATAGAAAAAATAGGGTTGCTCTGTACATCGGCAAATACATCGAAACAGGGGATTTCATATTCAGTATTTTACGTGGAAATTTTTTAAAATGAAATAAAATAGCCGCTTTTGCATGCTCCTTTGTTTAAATATTTTTACAAATTATATCGCCATGTTCTTAATTCTATAGCGCAAGATGTCGAAGTACTTAGTCTCTTTGCTGGTGGTCGCCCTCCTTTGCTCCGCAACTTTCTGCCAGGAGATGTGCGGCGTTCACCACAGCGGCCCATCTATTAGATGTTCGGGCAAACGTCCACGAGAAGACGTCTGCCGCCGAAGTGACCATCGGTGGACCTTTAAGCGCGGCAATTGCGAGAAACTACCGATTGCCTGTTACAGCGTCCTTATGATGGACAACGCCTTCTTCTCAAAGAGCGAGTGCGAACGGGCCTGTAAACAAGGCTATTCCTGGTAGTATTGTTGGCAGTTTTTCTGTGCTCGCCAATTCTATTAGATAAAACCTGCTATGCTTTGGACCTAGTTTTCTATGTTGTGCATTTAACGTCTTCCATGAACATTTACAGACAAAACAACTTTGAAATTCAAAACTCCTGGCTTTGAATTTTACTTGCAATTTATATCATAATTTGTAACTTCCATTTCAATAAATTCTTGAACATTTTCCTTTATTTTTCTTCTTATTTCAGTACATCCATTGTGTTTTTCGGACTGATTTGGGGCCTAACTTCAGCCCCTTTCATACTGTTAAAACAATTACTTTCTTTCTGTAAGTGAAAATAAATTTCCTAATTTAATATTTCTTTTAAAAGAATACTTTTTTTCATGTCTAAATAAACAAAATAGGACATCTAAACCGTTTTTGTATAGAGGGTTGGTTTATTCTTACACACTATCACATTCTCTTGTTTTTTTATCTATTGTTTAAAAGCATTTTTATTCAGTTCTATGTGATAGTGGAATGTTATTAATAATGGTGCATTTTTCCCCATCAAGAAGGCCTCGGCCCATTTTCAAAGTGGTGTAGTATTTTTAAGGTTTCATTTCTCACAAATATAGTTCATATAGCTGCAGAATTGCAACCATGCTAACCATGTAAAATTCATTCAAGTTCATTAGAGCACTTAAACAACATTGTTTTAAGGTTTGATAATTTATTTAATTCAAAATCAACAAGTCCATGCATTAGTTATAATGATGGGTGCAGATATAATACAGTGATCCAAATAGTTTCTGGCCATGTCGACAAAATGACCATGAATCTTACAAAAACTTTATGATCCAATCATAGTTTTGCACCTCACACTTCCTATGCCATATAATACAATTATACATCTATAGGCTTTCAGTAATTCTACATTTAAAATGCACTGAAAATAGTCTGAAATACAATTAATGGAAGTGCAGGTTTTAACAACTTAAAAGATGAAAATGACTGGAGAATGACCACACATAAAACATGCATTTTTTTCTGTAAAATTTAAAAAGAATAAAAATACATAATTCAAATTTCAATGTTGCATACGGAAACAATAAATAAAATATCATTGGTTTCTTCAGTGTTTGATACATTTTTCAACTTTTTATGAGCATTCTGGTATACAATTCGGACTGATCATGCTAAAAAACAAGATTGCCGTATATCGCTCACTAGCTAGGAAAGTCAGCTATTGCAGAGGAAGTCATTCATTGCTAAGACAAAGGCAGTTGCTATGGAAGTAAGTGGATCAGTTCCATGATCTCTAGGGAATGAGCTGGTTCAAAGGGAATAAAACCAATGTCAAGGTAGTTATTGGTTACAAAAATAAAATATGGTTCTTAAGAAAATAAAAGGTTGCTATTGTCCATTGTTGTTAGAGAAGAGATGGTTGTTAGGGAAACAAATTATTTAAAGGATGGAGGACTGAAAGAGAGTCACCTAATAATAATCAGTAAAAATTATTTTGAAATTGGGCCAGCTGTTTCTGAGGAGAAGTTTTTCCTTTTAGTTACCATGCCAACCAGAATTCTCAAAGGAACCACTTTTATGAAGGAATCTGGATAAGGACTTATACAGTCCTGCATTCGAGTGAAGTTTGGGTGATACTGACAAAGCAATGGAGGAGGAAATGTTGTTTGATGAAAATTTTGAACAGACAGTGACCCATCATAATAGCTCATCCTTGACACTTTATGCTCAGGTGAGCTAAAAACACTAGAATTGCCTGCACAAAAGGCCACGTGGTAAGAAAACTCATGGTCATTTTTTGATACATCAACCATGTATGAAATTAAAAACAGCAATTTAATCAAGAAACAGTAGTAAAAATGTTTTTGTGCAAGGAAATGGTGGCATTAGAAAAAAAAAACACATTAACCCGAACAAGGTGTAGAAAAAAAATGCCTGAATATGATCAAAAAAAGAGATCTTAACATTTTCTTGTAGTTAACATTAGATCATACACATTCAAAATAATTCAACGATGTAGTTAACATAAGATTAAACAAAACACAAGATAATACAAATTTACCATATTTCAATGATTTTCTAGTTAAATACATTAAAATTTGACTTGATGAAACATGCACAACTTATAAGTGCTTCAATGATTACATATTTAACCATGTAAATTCATTTAAGTTTCTAGTTAACAATTATCTATAGACTTTTAGTAATTTTACATTTAAAATGCACTGGAAAATTGTTAGAATCGAAATCCATTGAAGTGCAAGCTTTAATAACTTTGAAGATGGGTCGATTATGAACACACATACGATAGGAATTTTTTTTTTCAGTAAAAGAAATTTTACAGATATATAACTTGTAATTCAATTTCAAGGTCTTGTAGGAAAATGCATAGCAATGTTTCTAAAACATGCAGATATGAAATTATTCAGCAATTTAACAAAGTAACAGTAGTAAATATGTTTCTGTGCAAGGAAATGGTGTAAAATAACAAAAAACAAGGTGTAGAAAAAAGTTCCTGAAAGTTTTAACAAAGTAAGGTCTTAACATGTTCTTGTCGTATAAGATCAAAGACATCCATCCTATTTCAATGTTGTTTTTAACATAAGATCATACACATTCACCATATTTCAATGTGGATTCTAACTTAAGATCATACACATTCACCATATTTCAATGTTGTTTTTATCATAAGATCATGCACATTCACAATATTTCAATGTTGTTTTTAACATAAGATCAATCATCATACACATTCACCATATTTCAATGTTGTTTTTAACATAAGATCAATCATCATACACATTCACCATATTTCAATGTTGTTTTTAACATAAGATCAATCATCATACACATTCACCATATTTCAATGATAGATGATCTAGCTTCTAGTAAATACATTGAAATTTGTCTTAATGAAATATGCACAATTTATGAGTGCATTTACGACAACATATTTATGCTGAATGTAATTACAAACAGGCAACTTCCTCTACATAGAGGAGAAAATGTTTGACAAGATTTTAGGAGTCAAAATATAAATCATTTTCATATTAATACAGCAGCATAATTGTTTAAGTTCTAAGGTACAAGGACAGATTTTATTAACCAAATTAATTTAACATTAGCTATAAATATACAAGGAGTTAAAAATACATGGTACTGGACAAAATGCTTTGTTTCATCACTATATTTACTTGTAGATGTTTCCTATCAACCATCGTTCAACAGTTAAAACAAAGATCATGACCTGCACATCTCGATGTGAGCTCAGATTAAAAGAATTTAAATAAAACACCATATTTAAAAATAGACTCTATTAGACTAATCCTGGATGACGAAGCTATATCACATGATGTCTAAACCGTCCAAACAAGTGATCAGAGTTTGTAAAGGCACCTTTCACCCACAAAACTGCCAGCATATCCGAAAAGCCTTTATGGTTCCTCCTTAAATGTAGAATTTATTTCTTATCAGCAAGTGTAATGTTACGGCATGAATGAATGAAAGCAGACAATCACTCAACTTTGTGCTAGCTGCCCAGGGGCCAAGTAAGCCGGTTGGTCAGGGCCACCGGGGGCATAGTATCATTTTGCTATGGGTTTGAAGTATTTTAAGATTCTGCATTTAAAGATATATATATGAAGAATACATCAATCTTCATAATTATGATAATGTCATTCAGTCAACTGATAAAACTGTATATAGCTATAACAAATTATTCACAAAAGTAACAAAGATCTAAAAGTGTTTTAAAGTATTGGCATACAAACACAATAGTAACATTACCCATACACAGGTTTTGACCCAAGATGACCCATATTCAAACTGGTTGTTAAATATCATGCTAAAAAATATTCTGACCAAGTTTCATGAAGATCCTATAAAAACAAATACATATATGACATGATTGTTAACACCCCAATGATTGCCAATCCACCCATTTTTCATCAATCTGTAAACAGGAATCGTTATTTGTTCGATGGGTTAAAAATATAGTTACCCTGTTTCAGCTATCCCTGTCAATGGCTGCTGCCCGTTTCTGAGCCTGCTCTTTGTGGTGCTCACGAAGACTTCTTTCCATTACCTCACTAGAAACATAATAACATCTCAATTTAAGTTCAAAATGACTTTTTGTATGCCAAAAAGCCATATACTTCACATGCAATTTTCCCCAAAAGGTGTGAACATTTTTGATTTCCCCCGTAGTTTAGTACGTGTCAAGATACAGAAAAAGGAGCATTTTCTTCAGAAAAAAACAACACTTAATACATTAAAGTTAAAACCCACATGACTGCAAATTTAGTTGATAATATAGTGTATGACCACAAAAATGCAATGCTTATAATTACATGTGTCTAGAGCATAGATTGTTGATGTAAATAAATACAAATTGAATACCATACAATGGCAACTACATGTACATAGGGCAATAAATTTCTAGTGGTAAAATACTAGGGTACTTACTCATTCATGTTGGCTATACGGTTTCGCCTATAAATGGAATCAGAAATAATACACTTTTATCATGTGGTGATACAGAGATAATCATTAATTAATGGTTAAATTTATATTTAAGATCTATTAAAAATATGTTTAAATTTTGATTTGGACACAAACAAGCCTCATTGAATATGCCATTTTTCTTTAAACTTCTTAAGAGAAACCAACCACAAACAAACTAAAAAGAAATATTGCAAGAGTATCAAAACAGCCAGTAAGACAATGCCGAACATTAACACCTCATGTTTACAAAACAATCTGTTTAAAGCAACATTCAAGAAAAGCTTGTATGCCCTAGGTTAGTACCAGGTTGGAGTCGACCACATGTTGTGAAACAAAACATACAATAAGCAGCTTGGTCAAACCTGGGCCAAACCAAAGTTTTATTCAATGATCATTTCACATTTAACAATTACTTATAATATTTATTATATCATTTAAAATATTACCTCAAATGTTGATTTACTAATGATGCAATAAAATAGTAACTATTTTGCTTTTTATATGAACTTTTTTTACAATGAAAAAATCAAGAAGAAAACACACAGTCAACACCTCTACCTCTGCTTTCATATTTGAATATTTCAAATCAAATTTTGAAATTCAAAGAATCCCAGAAATTCAATCCCCCCAAAATTCCAGTGCAGCTCATAAAATTCTAAAAAAAATGCCTTAAATGTACTTTCTTTTCCCATTTCAACCTCACAAAACACGTGTCCAAAAACCTTAATGTGGATTATCTCAGTAAAAATCAAGGTAAGAATGAAGTTACTCTGACTCCACTGCAGTAGGCATTCATACACTTGTAAACAATGAAACTTAAATAACATTTCTGAGAGTAAATCTTAATTTAAAAGCTTACACAAAACAGCTCCAATTGCTGAAGCCATTAAAAAAAAACCTTGCAAGTCAAATCGATGAGTGTTTGTCCAAAGAGCAAGTCTTTTACTAGTGCGAAATATCAAGCAGCTCTTGAAAACACTATATTTTAATGACATTTACGCCATACCATTACAACTTACTTTCGATAGTATAATTCTCTGAGAACATGTTGGCAAGCAAAAAGCAAAAGAGACAATCGTAACAACGCCATGAGAACTCGGACAACACCCAAAATGGTCACTCTGAAATACAAGCATACAATACCCTTGCACTCTCAAACAAACACACAGTTTCTAATTCACAGAAATAACCAAATCGTATACTACTTCCTAAAGTAAACCTGTACACAGTGTATCATTTATAACTAAACTGTCTTGAAACCTGCCCATTGCAGCTGAATGTCGGCCTTCTGTTATCACCATCGGCAGGACCCTGGTGTTATTATTCCAAATACCATACTCTACAGAATAACATATAGGGAAATTGGCCGGAGATGGTTCCATCTCAAATGAATATTCAACAGTATTCCTCCAAATAATGTATCCACTCTGAAATGCCTTAGTTGTGTCTCCTGCGTCCAATCAAACGCCTGGATTCCACCTAATTGTTATTAATCAGGTGTATGAAGTTATGTATAGTCAACTTGCCTATGGTATTTATGTCATGAATAGCTCAGGAACCAAGCATGAATATCACCAATTCTAGACCACTCTGTGATTGTGTGGAGCAAAACAAGTCATTAATATTGTTTTATTAACAGAAACAATTGTGTTCCCAATTGTAAATATGAGTAGTATTTCTTGTATGACAATTCCTGAGTAAAAATAGTATTTGATTTCATAGAAGTTGCAGTGTTTAAATTTGTTTTAAAGGAAACTGATTTGGGCATGGCTAAAAATGCCAATTTACTCAAAAGAGACGATGGCCAATTATCTAAAAATATATGTAGGCAATCATATTTAAGTGGTGCTCATGGCATTCATTTTTCTTGAAATTTCTAACATAATTGATACTAAAATACTTGCAACACATTTTTGGCAAGTTATGTGCATGCCCAGTCTCTGACCAAGGCAAAATTGAACTGCATCAATGACTGAACTATTTAGATCCATTTAAACATTAGATAATTTCCTACATATCTAAGAGCAAAGGTAGAGGTGGACTGTATTGTGAAACGAAAACAAGCGTACTTCTGCTCCTGATAGTATTTTCTATTCTTGTAACTGGGGTAGTTTGTAACGTAGCGGAACACGAACATAATCGATAGGGTCATGCCAATCATTGCTGAAGCAACCAGGAACCTCATTCGTTTGCGACGAGCATTCACAGTGCCTCGCCAGTAATCATGATTTGTGCTAATAAAAACAAGAAGCTTAACATTAAATGTTTAACAATGTTAAAGTTAGAGTTTATTCATGGTTTGTAGCATTAAGCCTTTAGACATCTGGCCCAGAGCTAAGAGTGACAGAGTCAATAAATTAGTCTTTAACCCTCGTTGACTTCAACACACCAAACTATTCCATCACACAGAAGAACCATGAAGAAAGTATAAACTGAGGTTATAAAAATTATTCTTCCTAGACTGGTTCACACAGAAGAAGAGATGCTGACTGTGAATGTTATGTTCCTCAGACTGGTACATTTATTTCTAAACATACTCCTCTCTCCTATGGCGCTGAAAGAGAGTAAACTTGAGGAAGGTGTTGAGAAGAATAAAAAACACAGCAAATTTCACCATGAACTGTAGACCCTTCTCAGGCTCATATCCAACCTTCCTACCTCTGATAATGAAAGAAAATAGTATTGAAAAAGCAGTCTTCAGTTTATAAATATACAATACATTTTTTTTAAACATGGAACCATGTCTGTTTCTTATTAAGAAAATTTACTGGTTATCATTTTGAGAGGCTAAGAGCCCATTGCAGGACATGTATACACAAAACATCTCAAGTCATTTCTTATCTTTATTCAATTCAAATCAATATTTATTTGTAATTGGTTACTATGAACCACCGAAAACATTTATAAGCGATGAATAGAATTTGACCAAGTCACCTTAGGTCACATTCCTAAAATTTTCATGATGCAATTTGAAGAAAAGTACCCGGTACAAGGGTTTCTTAAGATAATTTTTGTATAGTACATAAAACAAAGTAGAATGAATAGTTATATACATTATTTAATCATTATATCATATGACCAGTGAGATACCTTAAAAAATTCAACTTAAATCAAGAATTGACTGAAGATTTTTTATGAATACCGTTGCTGGGCTCCAACCAACGACCTTTTTGTTTTTCATTGTCTGACAATATATTGTTCATCCTAAAACTGAATGGAATGCCTATAGGAGATGCATACTTCTTTCTGAGGTTTGAGCACTTAAATTGTAGACTGCCCTTCTATTGTCATAAAGAGACAGCCCAATCAAATAAGACAGCCCAATCACTCCCACCCCTCACGTAAAGAGACCCCACATCTTGAATACAGAGACCAAAGTGTTGACCATGTTTTTCGTCATCAAATATTCAGTTATTACTTATAATAATCTTCCCAATGTTTTTTCCGAAACTCTTTCTCTTTTCTCCTCTTTTCATTTCTGTTTGCTACTCTTTCATCCATACCAACTAATGCAGAGGTAAAGCCATAAAGTAGGAACAAGGAAGCCATGATAAAAACAATGAAGGTTATCCAGTACATCCTAGATGTTGCAGAGTCCATATGTAACATCTCGCTTTTCAGAGACTCATACTCGGCCTTATCAGCCCTTAATCCTTCTTCCCTGAAATGGCCAATGATAACAATGCCGAAAATTTGATTTCAGAAATTGCAACTAATAAAAAGAACCCATTGCAGATGACTGTGTAATTGGTGCATCATTCGTCTGTCATAAATGTTGCAGCCATCTTATGGACATTCAGTAAGAAACAACAATATATTATACAAATTCAAGCATCAGTGCTGCACTGGTGAAATGCTAACTGGGATTGTTCATATTCCAGATTTTATATTGCAGAGATTGTAGAAGATTTTGATGCAAAGATTTGATGTAAGAATTGGGGCTTGTTCATCTCAACGTCTCATTTTGAGGGAATGAACAAACTTTAATATATTGATTTTTTTTAAATGAATGTCCGTAAGATGACTGCAACATTTATGACTCTTTTGTTTGTGGGAGTAAGCATTTCAAATTATTATCAACTTGACATTTTCTTATAACGTATAATTTCTCATTTCATGGATTCAAAAACAAAATTTAAATGAAATTATCTGTCAAAAAACCATTATATTTAATCTTGAGTAACCCTACTCCCAACTCTGACTTTCTGTTAAAGACGACATCACATGAGAAACATAAGCTCATGAAAACAAAGAAGAGAACAAAATATTCATGCTTTAGGGGCGATTCGAACCTCCACCATGAAACCCTCCAAAGATGTGTAGTATTTTGCTTAACAACAAGCATTAAATTGAAGAGTTTCAAGTGGAGGTTTTCATTGGGGTGTGTGCTTTTAACATTGCAAAACAATTGTAAAATAAGAACAAGTTTGAACAGCATTAAGCTTGTCACATCACATCACATCCATGGAAAACAACCAAGAATCTTCATCTAAAAACAATCTTATAAAATGGTCAAGTCATCAACATCATTTGGACTATCAGATACTATATGTCTGTCCTCTCCAACACATGTTTTGAGTGGTCTGTAACCTGTATATATATATATATGTCAGAGGAGAGCAAGCGTTGACTGTGCATTCTGCCATTACTTATGACCTACTTTCGCCATAGTGCCTCTTTAATTGGGTACTTTCTTGATTTCCTACTTTCCAATTCGCAGAAAACCATGAAGACAAAGAAGCTAAACCAGAGAAGCACCACAAAAAAGCTAGTCAAAGGGTACTCTACTGAATTGGTTCTGCCTGCCTTTAAACCTAGATCTCTTGTAGCTTTTTTCCAGTGCCGATCCTCCTCCCTTTGACGTTCATAGTAACTGAATCAATGAAACAGTCAAGTTGTTTAAAATTATCGTAGTACTTTGATATGGGTAAAGAAAGGGTTTCTATTTTTGTGAGAAAACGTAAAAAAAGACATTTACACCGATCAGCACCTTGACAATCATAAAAACATTATCAATAATTAACTGCAAATTATAAAAAAGAGGTTAAAAATAAGTTTCATTGAATGAAATCTGACCCGTTTTATCTTACCCTGAAAACACAGCATAATTATTACCTCCTGACAGAATTTATTTTTTGCTGAAATCCAAGCTAGAGGTAAAGGTGTTTACTATGTGGAGTGACAGTTACATACTGATAATCTGCAGTCATCTGGCGTTTCATATCGCCATAAAAGCTTGCCGAAAATTCAAGCACAGTCATAAAGCCTATCAGTACGGCTACTATGATAACAAAATGTTTGAAGGCTTTCTGTCGTGCCAGGTACAACTCCCTTTGATTTATCTTTGCTCGCCCCTCTGTTCTGTGAACAATAATTTAGAAATGTGAAAAATAAAAATTACATTTCTTCATCATATTTAAATTGCATGGCTTATCATCCCATCGTAGGTTGAAATATGACGCAGTAGAGATGTTGACTGTGAAACAAAACTCCGATTGCCCGAACACCATCAACCTGGTTTGCATTTTATTTAATTAGTTAGCATTTCTGTTGGGAAAGATATTTATTTCTGATGAAATGGCTGTATAAAAATCATTCATGGTGTCGGGCTGCAGGAGTGGACCAAGTCTTGACATACTCAAACAGGTAGAAGATGGCCCTGAGAGCAACGACCCCCATCAACAAACACATGACCCATTTGACTTGTGTTAATCCAATTGAAAGTAAGAGAGATCCGGATTGGGAATCATGGTCTGCTGCTGCTGCTGGGTCCCGACTTGAAAACATCGAATAAATAAGTACAATTATCTCCCCCAGACAGTTAATATTTCTGGCTTCCTTATCGATATCACCTACATATGTGTAAGACAATCCAAAAAGAAGGGGACTTTTTTTTACATTTTACCCCTCTCTTGAAAACTGTGGAGATACATGACTGAGAAATCTGATATATCTAAGGAGTTTTATGTACAATGTAGCATCATTGCAACGTTATGGTCTTTCCAGAAGATGTTGTTGTTGTTCTTTACAACAAACCATAATTGTAGACATGCTCAGTAAACTTTGAGCAAGAAAACATTATGGAGTTTATTAATAAAGAAGTAACCTTATATTGCCTAAACATCACAAACATGAATCTATACTCCAAACAGTCAATAAATATATGTACAGGCTGTTCATTGTATTAGTTATCCAGAAAGCCCCAGTCATGCTGGCAGCAGTGTGGCAGAAATGTTGACTGAGTTGTCCAGGGCAACGACAGGATACACCTACTCTTCTTCAGCTAGTAACAAGGCCATATTTTTGTCGTAATTCACATAATCGATGTACAAAAGAAAGGCAATTCCCAAGAACCAGAAGGTCAACTCCTGGAGGAAATTCCCCACCCTAATGCTCCTGTGAACCTTCTGTCGTGCTGTGTATCTTGCAAACGCCTCGTTCTGCCTATCTGATGACGAGCTACTGCTGAAAAGCAAACTCATCTTTTCAAGAGTCAAGTTTGATGTCAACCTCAGTATTTATTTGCATGTTTTTTCTTGAGAACTTACTAAACACATAAAATAATAATCCAATAATACACATGAACTACTACAACCATATCAATGCAAAATTTGAAAAGATATGTCAAGTAAGAATATGAGTTATGAGTATCTTAATTGTTTCAACTTGACTCTGGAAAGATTCAAGCAAACAAGAATAACTAAACAGTAGGGCCTTCTCTATCTATCTACTTTGTCTTACTATTATCTTAATAAATCAAAACAAGAGCTTTCACAGTATGTGACGAATGCCCCCGAATGTGACATTGACCTACGAACAAGGTCAGTACATGAAAAGTTGATCTTGCCTTTACGTGTCAAAAACATATGGCAAGTTATTTTAAATTGCCTCTGAACATAAAAAAATACCACCCATACTTGACAACCTACACTGTTATGTCCTTATATTCAGAATTCCCTTGTGAATAAACACTTAGTGTATCATTCACCTTAGAGGTAGGGACATGGGTCTTGCACACGACATGTTGTCTTCGTATGTGGAACACATGTAGCAAGTGATTTTAAAATCTGTCCATACAAGGGAAAGTAACAGCCCGGACACGACAACCTATACTCTATGTCCTTATATGCAGCACTCCATTGTGAATAAACACTAAGTGTGACCTTGACCTTTGAGGTAGGGACACGGGTCTTGCACGCGACACGTCGTCTTGGTATGTGGAACACATGTGTCAAGTTTTTTTAAAATCTGTCCATACAAGGGAAAGTTACAGCCCGGACACGACAACCTATACTCTATGTCCTTATATGCAGCACTCCATTGTGAATAAACACTATGTGTGACCTTGACCTTTGAGGCAGGGACAACACGGGTCTTGCACACGACACGTCGTCTTGGTATGTGGAACACATGTGGCAAGTTATTTTAAAATCTGTCCATACAAGGGAAAGTAACAGCCCTGACACGACAACCTATACTCTATGTCCTTATATGCAGCACTCCATTGTGAATAAACACTTAGTGTGACCTTGACCTTTGAGGCAGGGACAACACGGGTCTTGCACACGACACGTCGTCTTGGTATGTGGAACACATGTGGCAAGTTATTTTAAAATCTGTCCATACAAGGGAAAGTAACAGCCCTGACACGACAACCTATACTCTATGTCCTTATATGCAGCACTCCATTGTGAATAAACACTTAGTGTGACCTTGACCTTTGAGGTAGGGACACGGGTCTTGCACGCGACACGTCGTCTTGGTATGTGGAACACATGTGTCAAGTTTTTTTAAAATCTGTCCATACAAGGGAAAGTTACAGCCCGGACACGACAACCTATACTCTATGTCCTTATATGCAGCACTCCATTGTGAATAAACACTATGTGTGACCTTGACCTTTGAGGCAGGGACAACACGGGTCTTGCACACGACACGTCGTCTTGGTATGTGGAACACATGTGGCAAGTTATTTTAAAATCTGTCCATACAAGAGAAAGTTACAGCCCGGACACGATAACCTATACTCTATGTCATTATATGCAGCACTCCATTGTGAATAAACACTAAGTGTGACCTTGACCTGTGAGGTAGGGACACGGGTCTTGCAGGCGACACGTCGTCTTGGTATGTGGAACACATGTGGCAAGTTATTTTAAAATCTGTCCATACAAGCGAAAGTTACAGCCCGACACGACAACCTATACTCTATGTCCTTATATGCAGCACTCCATTGTGAATAAACTCTTAGTGTGACCTTGACCTTTGAGGTAGTGACACGGGTTTTGCACGTGACACGTCGTCTTGGTATGTGAAACACATTTGGCAAGTTATTTTAAAATCTGTCCATACAAGGGAAAGTTACAGCCCGGACACGACAACCTATACTCTATGTCCTTATATGCAGCACTCCATTGTAAATAAACACTAAGTGTGACCTTGACTTTTGAGGTAGGGACACGGGTCTTGCACGCAACACGTTGTCTTGGTATGTGGAACACATGTGGCAAGTTATTTTAAAATCTGTCCATACAATAGAAAGTTACAGCCCGGACACGACAACCTATACTCTATGTCCTTATATGCAGCACTCCATTGTGAATAAACACTAAGTGTGACCTTGACCTTTGAGGTAAGGACACGGGTCTTGCACGCGACACGTCGTCCTGGTATGTGGAACACATGTGGCAAGTTATTTTAAAATCTGTCCATACAAGAGAAAGTTACAGCCCGGACACGACAACTTGTACTCTATGTCCTTATATGCAGCACTCCATTGTGAATAAACACTAAGTGTGACCTTGACCTTTGAGGTAGGGACAAGGGTCTTGCAGGCGACACGTCGTCTTGGTATGTGGAACACATGTGGCAAGTTATTTTAAAATCTGTCCATACAAGAGAAAGTTACAGCCCGGACACGACAACCTGTACTCTATGTCCTTATATGCAGCACTCCATTGTGAATAAACACTAAGTGTGACCTTGACCTTTGAGGTAGGGACAAGGGTCTTGCACGCGACACGTCGTCCTGGTATGTGGAACACATGTGGCAAGTTATTTTAAAATCTGTCCATACAAGAGAAAGTTACAGCCCGGACACGACAACCTGTACTCTATGTCCTTATATGCAGCACTCCATTGTGAATAAACACTAAGTGTGACCTTGACCTTTGAGGTAGGGACACGGATCTTGCACGCGACACGTCATCTTGGTATGTGGTACACATGTGGCAAGTTATTTTAAAATCTGTCCATACAAGAGAAAGTTACAGCCCGGACACGACAACCTATACTCTATGTCCTTATATGCAGCACTCCATTGTGAATAAACACTAAGTGTGACCTTGACCTTTGAGGTAGGGACACGAGTCTTGCACGCCACACGTCGTCTTGGTATGTGGAACACATATGGCAAGTTATTTTAAAATCTGTCCATACAAGGGAAAGTTACAGAGCCGGCCGGCCGGACGGTGCGATTTTAATATGCCCACCTTCGGGGGCATAAAAACAATTTCTTACTTTATAATACCCCTCCCCCCACCCCCATTTCTTTCTTTACCAACTCTAGTTAGTATGCCTCACAGCTTAAATACAATAATTACATAAGAGAACTATGGTACACAATCCAGTATTTCTCATTGAGTTACTGTTATAACCTGTTGAAGAGTTAGAAAAGGCCCAAATGAACTAAATATAATTACCATAACCTGTAAGGTAATTGTGGTATTTAAAATAACAAGGAAACATTTATATATTTAGCTCCAGGTTCCAGTCTCGACTTAACAATCCTATAAAGCCCCCCCCCCATGTTTTGTTTCTCCCGTACACAATATGTTTGTATTTCAGGCAAGCATTGGTACAGACGAATTCAGACGAATTCCAGCCTTGGGAATACAGCCAACACCTGATACCTGTGTCATTTATTTACAGAGGTAGAGATCCGACAAATGTGGGCATTTACAGTCGCATTAAACCACTACCTATTAAAATCTTCTACTGCATCACGATGACTTTTCCCATAGTTAACAACACCACTTGTCACGTGCTGCGAGTTATTGTTAGAATCCAATAACATGAGAACAAATACTGTTAGGAACATAAACGATATGACCATCCAAGTCATTTCATGTTGATCATCAAAACTTAGCAACACTACTTTTCTTATAAAATTTCTGCGAGGCCCATCCTGAAAGTTGCCAGCATCATGGTTTCCATATCTACAAACATTAGCGGTAACATCATACAACTGTGTTATTCTGGTTGTAGTCATGATGGACACCTGTACAAAACATGGTCAATATATAATCATTTTTACTGTAATCATACATAAAGTCACTAATCATAATGAACACATGCATATGTATTAATGTTATTGTTTTATCTGCCTTTAAGATGTTTGTTTACGTTTTGAATGCATGAAATAGAAGAAAGTGGATGCCAAATGGATGCCCATATTTAATTTTCAGTCTGACAAACAAATGCCATAACCTTGACAACAATTAAAGCCATTGTTAAAGGCCTTCCTTGTTTGAATCAAATATATATAAGTAATGTCTTCTCCACTCTAAAGGAATGATGATTTTTCTGTTTTTCTTCCTCTACAATTTTCAATACAATGATGAATTGCTGGATGCTCCTGGCATGGACACTAAGGCTATGGCAATACCACAGGCATTTTATTCTAAAACAAAAATTTTACATGTAATATCATAGAGAGATCATATTTTAAAGCTCATTTTGTCAACAGTTTGTAAATGCAAATGTTATATTACCTTTGTCTCTGATATGCTTCATAATCTTTTGTCCACTCTCTGTGGTAATGGTAATTGTGAAATTCACTATCATTCTGTTGATACTGAGCACGGTAAGTCTTCCTAGGAGTGCTGCTATAGGTAGCCTGTGCTTGGTGGGTCCGTGTTTGGAATGTCCCTGGTCTATTCCCTAACAATGTTCTATCATAGTCCCGTCTTGAAATGTCTTTACTTAATACACTGTAGGCCTCATTTATTTTTTGAAACTTTTCACTACTTGAATTAACACCTTTATTCTGATCTGGGTGATGCTGTAAGTGCATGAAAGACAAGTATAGGTTGTTCATAGTTATAAATAGTGGTACAACTAACATCATGCACACTGCCACATGACCTTCTTAAGCATTCTTAGGTGTAGTCGTGGAAACAGTTATACAAGGAACTTATACCGGTAGTGTATAGATGTAAATCTGGTTAACCTAAACAAAACTGTTTTAAACTCTTACCCAAGAGAGTTTCACTGCCATATTAGTAAAAACATAATGCCATTCATTGAAAAGCTACTAAGTGGGCAATTTCTTAACATTTTACAAATTGATAGAAATTATATTACAAACTGAAGTCAGTACATATTGACAATCAAATCAAAGAACTAACACATTAACATTTCTTAATTATAGCATTAATATCCCACCTTTTTGGAAAGCTCTATATAAGCCTCTCTGATTTGCTTCTGTGTGGCATTCTGAGAGATCCCGAGGACAGTGTAGTGGGACTGGAACCTGGTGAAACATTATCATGTTGATAAATGTAAGAAAATAACAGGACAAATACAGATTATGAGGTAACATACATGTATATATTATGTCTGTTCAATAAGAACCAGAGCTACCACTTTTTAAAATGGGTCACCGGCGTGTAAAATGATTTTAGTGATTTATTCAAACACATGAATTAGGCTTATCCTATGTGTCTCATATATATGTGTAATTATATAATAATTTACAGAAAAATTATGAGACAAACAAAACAAATGCAGCCATTCCAATGAGTCTTTTTGGATGAACAATCAATGTTATGCTACTGTTTGGCCTCCTGTAAAGCATTTTACCAGAGCATGGCATGCATGCTTGTGATAGTTTCAACCACTTGATATATGTTAAAATATTCATATACTGAATACCTTGCTACCAAGAAGTTGACCGATCTCGCCAGACAGGCTATACAAATATTTGGTCTAGTGTTATTCATCTTGTCAGCTCTTCCACTTCATGTCATCTTTATGAAAAAGAATCAAATGAGGATGATTTTGACCTGTTAAGTTGTCACAAAAACATAAGCAGAATTTTGAATGTAGAGATTTTTAATGACTTAAAAAATGAACATTGAAACTAATGGTCTGCTTTCTGCATTTTGACCATCCAATACAAATGTTGCTATATGAGACCAGACTACATGATAATAACCCTCAACCTTGGACAGATCTATACTTTATTTTCATTGAGACTGTGATTTTAATCATCATGCTTCTCCCCAACAAATCAAGCGAGGGTTAACTTTTAAGGCTTTAATTATTTTACAAAAATTGAGTTTACTTTTTTAACTATAAGAAATCAATGCCATTGAATGGAAAGACGAAAGCAAGAACAAATAAAATATTGCGCAACATCAATAAAAAAGTGAAATTAAGAATTCTGGAAACACATTGCCGAAAACCAAACCCCAAAAATTCAGTATTAGTTTAAATAAAGCTTTCAGGCTGTTTCCTCAAACAAAAAGCCTTCATTTTTCATAAAAAGAAGATAAATTATCCACCTGCAAAATGGACAAAATGAAATGATAAAAACAAAGCAAGAGCTGTCACAGTATGTGACGAATGCCCCCGAATGTGACATTGACCTACGAACAAGGTCAGTACATGAAAAGTTTATCTTGCCTTTACGTGTCAAAAACATATGGCAAGTTATTTTAAATTGCCTCTGAACATAAAAAAATACCACCCATACTTGACAACCTACACTGTTATGTCCTTATATTCAGAATTCCCTTGTGAATAAACACTTAGTGTATCATTCACCTTAGAGGTAGGGACATGGGTCTTGCACACGACATGTTGTCTTCGTATGTGGAACACATGTAGCAAGTGATTTTAAAATCTGTCCATACAAGGGAAAGTAACAGCCCTGACACAACAACCTATACTCTATGTCCTGCAGCACTCCATTATGAATAAACACTAAGTGTGACCTTGACCTTTGAGGTAGGGACACGGGTCTTGCACGCGACACGTCGTCTTGGTATGTGGAACACATGTGTCAAGTTTTTTTAAAATCTGTCCATACAAGGGAAAGTTACAGCCCGGACACGACAACCTATACTCTATGTCCTTATATGCAGCACTCCATTGTGAATAAACACTATGTGTGACCTTGACCTTTGAGGCAGGGACAACACGGGTCTTGCACACGACACGTCGCCTTGGTATGTGGAACACATGTGGCATGTTATTTTAAAATCTGTCCATACAAGAGAAAGTTACAGCCCGGACACGACAACCTATACTCTATGTCCTTATATGCAGCACTCCATTGTGAATAAACACTAAGTGTGACCTTGACCTTTGAGGTAGGGACACGGGTCTTGCACGCGACACGTCGTCTTGGTATGTGGAACACATGTGGCAAGTTATTTTAAAATCTGTCCATACATGGGAAAGTTACAGCCCGGACACGACAACCTGTACTCTATGTCCTTATATGCAGCACTCCATTGTAAATAAACTCTAAGTGTGACCTTGACCTTTGAGGTAGGGACACGGGTTTTGCACGCGACACGTCGTCTTGGTATGTGGAACACATTTGGCAAGTTATTTTAAAATCTGTCCATACAAGGGAAAGTTACAGCCCGGACACGACAACCTATACTCTATGTCCTTATATGCAGCACTCCATTGTGAATAAACACTAAGTGTGACCTTGACCTTTGAGGTAGGGACACGAGACTTGCACGCCACACGTCGTCTTGGTATGTGGAACACATGTGGCAAGTAATTTTAAAATCTGTCCATATAAGGGAAAGTTACAGAGCCGGCCGGCCGGACGGTGCGATTTTAATATGCCTACCTTCGGGGGCATAAAAAAGGAGTAATTTCAAACTGTTTGTTTACCATTATAATCAAGACAAAGATTCAGAAATTTAATCTGTCCGTGGGGTAAAATAATGTCTTATTAGTAAATTTCAATTTGGCATGGCCTTATTTTCCCACCCAAAAAAGCACATTTAAAAGATTTGAAAGAAAGGTCATGTGGCACATTAAACTGTCAACCACATTTACATTAATATTATAATATTTTACAAAATAAATAAAGCTTAAATTCTGTCAATTACTCTTACTTCAGATAGCATATGAACTGAGCATTTCAAGTATTTGTCCAATAAATCTGACAAATCTTTCAAAACAAGTGTAACCGGTATGTTGTGTGCATGTAAGATTTTTGTGCCAAATTCAGTGTTCATACAATGTACAGTACACTCAACGAGTTCAACCCACTTTCCTCGCTCACTCGAGGGAAAAAGTCGATGATCGCGGACTTCCTCCTCAGGGTAAAACTGTTGCCCTCGCTAAAATCCAACAGAGTCCCTCCGAGTGGCTGGTTTACCACTAAGTTTAATATGAACGATGGCGTTGAAAATCATCCGATTTTATGACCCCACGGCAGAACTCTGTGTCTAATCAGATAAGCAAGAAATCATTCTTGTTCAGAAGTTATTTGTTTTTTGCTTATGTACATTGTCAATCGTACAAGATTCTTACCAGCGTTTAATTTGTGTCCATAAACACCAATTGAATATTGTATTGGCTTGTTAATAGTATGAATCATTGATGTATTGCCACTAATTGTATTGCATCATAAAACAGCCGTCATATTACATGATTCTGAACCATGACCTCTGACGTCACGCGCGTGATCATTACAATATAGAATATTCTATTTATTATTGGTGGTTAAAAATAGTTATGACATTTTAGGGAATTTTCCATGTAGAAAACGAGGCAAGAAGACCTTCAACCATGCGCTCTGATCTTTGAACCTCTTCATTTTCCGAAAATGTGTTATTAGTAACCTAGCCTTTTTCAGGTGAAATGTGTTCATCAATGTATTCAGTCACTAATAAAAAACACGTTTATAACATGCATGTGCAAACAGGGAAATACGACTGCATTCTTGAAGTAAGTTAACTTCATGCAAAACGGGCAGAGGAAAAATAATAGCAATTTACATGAGCCGTCATAATCGGTTGAAATTTTTAATAAAAAAATAACTTTAGCGTAGAATCTTATTGTCCGCAGAGTTTACCCCTCAGAGGAACGCCGCGTTTGTAATTCTTCGGTGGATTGATCAATTTCCGAGGGCCTTATATTCAAACTCTGAGGAACGCGGACAGTTGATAAATTCATTGTGTTGGCTTCAATAGCAAAAATCCGCTGAGGGAAACGGAAAGTGGGTCTAACTTGTTGAGTGTACGGTTTCTGTGAGTCTTAGGTTGGCTTGTTTTTTCACTTCTCTCATTAGGGACACCAGTATCAGTTTTCCATTGCATAGTTAATGATTATTTTTCGGATGAAATTATGAAAAATGACTTCAAGCATGCACATTTATAGTCAATAATAACATTAATTTTCCAAAAATCAAGTCACTGTGGTTCTTCACAAAGAACGATGTTGTTCTTTAGTAAGAAATACCCGTTTTGTACAGGCTGGTAAATCTTGTCCAATCTTGCAATATTGCTCAATCATTATCAGTCAAGCAATATTTAGAACAAAAAGGTAACATTTAACACCTTGTTTACATAGAAGCAGCATACTGTGTGAATTGGTGCACAAAGAAGTGATGCCTTAAGAAAAACATTTACAGAGAAAACACTTACACGAGTAAAGCAATGTGCAAAAATACACAGAATTTCTCGAAAATTATAAGAACCTACACAAATCATGTTAAAATACATTCTGATATCAACTTAAAAGTAGAAATTACAAATCGCCACATCACTAGAACATTATTGGCGTATTATATTCGACGGGCTGGTAAAACTTGTCCAATACCACTGTACAACAAATATTCTGCATCACGTTTCATTAACATGCAATTATTTTTCAAAGGAGAATCTTGTCAGAAAATCTGCTGCTGTTGCTAAATTATATACATGTAAATGAAACGTGATCATATGTCGCTGTAAACTCACAATTGATAAGTGGCATTGATGTTAAACTGCAACGGGCTTTCACTTCTTTCTTTGACCTTGTTTCATAACATTTTTGTTTGATGATGTAAGCGATCGCCGTATTGGTACTGCATAAAATAATCACGAAACTAAAATACGTCCGTCTGCATAAAAATAAGATAAGATTTATTTAAAGTCGGCAAGACAGATATACAGACAACATAAGCTCTGATGAGCTTTTATAACCGACTTAATGTGAACCAATGCTTTCCATATATATTCTGGGACCAGTAACAAATCCTACTCCCAGATAACGTCACCTCAGTGCAGTAACTCAATAACTGCAAATAGAAATAGAAGCAGATATTGAGTTCTTGCACTAAGGTGACGATATATTTTAGTACTTTCTTTTTATATGTCCTTCATCGTCAGCTTACTCTGAGATTGTCGTTATAGTGCGCGCAATAATCGTATTATTCAGCCCGAAAAAGTAGGCATAATGAATTTGACAATTTTAAATATTCTATATTATTACACGGATAACTTCGTATTCAAACCTGGTTGAAGTGGGAAGCAAACCCACGCCGATACAATCAAGATTTTTTTTTTTAGAAAACTGACCGTATCCACTCGTCCAGATGGATTTAGTACTATCCGACGATATATTAACTTAAACTTATTGGTAATGTCTATCAAACAATCAATACAGCCTTTTCCTGACATGTGTTGTGAACGTTTTTTTCAAATTTATGTATTTCAAAGACAATATTTGAGCATATCAACAATTGTCAAAGGGTTCCAGCAGTCAGTATATTAGTCTTAGCACTCCGAATGATTTGCCACAGTTTATTTCGTAATAATTTATTTTTCATATAAAGTGCATTTTTTCAAAGTTAACCAAGAAATATTCCTTTTAAGGTTTCTAACAGGTTGACAGCAATATATAATTAGTTGATTGCCATTCGAAATTTATAATTATTCATGGAATTATTCAACACATTCTCTCTCTATATATAAGCGAATAAGGGGTGTGTGGTTGTATAGGTTGGGCTAACGATGGAACCCGACAGTTGCACTTGATTTGAAATTCACCTGGTGGATTTGATCGGACAATCATCATTCAATGCTTCAAACCCTTAAAACGGTTTAGTTGAGGTAGAGTGAAAAACAGACGGAGTACAGTACGGTGAGTCTGTTTGAAATGAATGATTATAAATGCTCATGAATTGCTGGGATTTCTTTGTGTGAGGCTACATTTAAGGCTCATCACTATCGTCATCATCCTCATCGTCATCAACATCGTCATCGTCATCGTCATCATAATAATAATTATCACAATCGTCGTCGTCATCACCACCACCATCATCATCATCATCATCATCATCATCATCATCATCATCATCATCATCATCATCATCATCATCATCATCACCATCATCATCATCATCATCATCATCATCATCATCATCATCATCTTCATCATCATCATCATATCATCATCATCATCATCACTAACAAAAATAAGAACTTCAACAGCCCACTCGGGCAATCACGTTGCGACGATCGATTCCAGTGTGTTCGTTTAAAAATGGCCGCTTAGGTGCTTAAAATGTAAATAATTCTGATGAGAGTTAGGTAACTTTTTTTCACAAACAGTGAGTATTTACGTATTTTTAAGTGTATTATGAATTGTTTGGAGTTTTATTTACGCATAAAGTTGAGCATTCATATTTCACATTAAGCGCAAAATTTCACATGATAACTTCATGATCGTGACTTAAAAGTACAAAAGTGAAAGTGACTTGTAATACATGTCACCATCAATGTCATGGACGTGTGTTTCTATATAAAATATTATATGTGTAAGTTTACTCTTCATGTGAAAATCTGATAAAGTGATTTGAAGATTCACAGATGATTGAAAGTTGTATATTGTATCATTTTCTCCGTATGATATATTGTGAGAAACCCCTGTGTATGCGCCTGGTTGCCGTGACCGTGACCGAGTCGAGTGATCATCAAACTCCATGTCCTTCGATCAGATGGTTCTGTGTTTGATACCATCACTTGTCTGAAGTTGCTTTTATAACCACTCTGACATTATTCACTATTATTCAAATGGAAAAAGCAGATTTTATAACTGAACATTAAAAATAATTATATTTCATGTTTGTTATGTACTAGTCAGTTGTAACCAAGGCCCTCCCACGTCCGGGAGTATACTGGGGATAGCGGGGGAAATGGGCCATGTTTTTACCTTCCAGGTTGTCCAATAGTGCTGATTGAATGTGGTGGTTTTGTCTTCACCAAAATTAGCGGGGAATGGGCCTGTCCTAGGATGTCCTCAGGGTGTGGGGGCATTTTGCGGAGATTTAACCAGCAGTTTGTCTCTGCAGGGCAGGGATGATACCTGGGATTGGCTGGAACGAAAGTCAAAGTCCCCTTATTTCCTGGACGTGGGAGGACTGTGGTTACAATTGACTGGTGCATTAGTATAAAAATCTCTGGGAATCAGTGGATATGCCGCATTAATTTTGTTTTAACAGTGTTACATAGTTTTAAATCTTACAATTACATTTAAAATGCTGAGGAAAACACACACTTGTATTTGTTGAAAAGTTTGTCAAGTCATATGAGCACTGTCTGAGTTAATAGGTCTATTCCTTAGCTTGTAATAATTGCTTTGTTTGTGGTTCTTTTAGACTCTGATTGCCAAGATGTTGCGATGTTGCTGCAGACACACCTTGATCTTATGTAAAAACATTAGCAGACAAGAATTATTACCTTTGTAAGTGATTTTAATAGTTTTAACAATTAAAATGAAGACTGTCTTTTCACAGACAAGGTTTGTTGTATGCATGTCACATGTTTAGATTTTCATTAACAATAAGCTTCCTTTTTTATTTCAATTTTAGATAGTGTCGATTTTTTAACCTCGACCATCAAAATATTCAAATTGAATTAAGTTATCATGTTTCCAGTGATAATACAAACATGTATAGAAATGTCCACAGGTCTAGCTTTAAAGCTGCACTCTCACAGATATACCATTTTTACAACTTTTTTATTTTTTATCTTGTAAAGAGCAAATTTTTGCATATATATCAGCAAACCAATGATACAAGATTGCTGACAAAAAATCAGATCGTTGATTTTCATATTTCTGTTCGAAAATTAATGTTTTGTGGCTTAAACCGTTACTAATGGTTTAAGAAAAATGCATAAAACATCATTTTTTTAACTTCAATATAAAAGTCTGCAATCTAATTTTTTGTCAGCTGTCATATCTCTGGTGTCCATGCATTTTTGCAAAAATTGCCTTGTTCCAAGACAAAAAATAAAAAAGTTGTCAAAATGTTCAATCTGTGAGAGTGCAGCTTTAATGATTGTGGCATAGTGATACCATAATCTCTTTTTGACTGAGAAAAAAGAGAAGTGTTGGCATCCCCTTGTGATTCCCTTGTTGAATTGAGAGTTATACATGCACTTCAGTATCCATGTTGAATATGTTCTCTATTTCCAGTGCCCGGTGCATGAGCTACAAGGATAAAACTCACTATGAGATACTTGGGGTAAGATCAGATGTCTCACCAGAAAAACTGAGATTGGCGTACTTACAATTGGCAAAAAAGGTTTGCATACATCATGTACATTAAACTGTTAAATAAACCAACAATGACGTTGTATCAAGATTCATTATTAAAAACATTCTGATATTGCTGTTTGCATGGTAAAATTAATTCTTCATCAAGTTGAATAAAGTTTAAACAAAAAATCAAAAAACAAAACAAAACATTTATTGAAAATAATAGAAGAGGCCAATTTTATTGATCATCAATTACATACCTAATTGAAATTGAGTCAAGTTAAAATGAAAGGAGATGTCGGATAATGGTTATATTGTAAATGTCTTAGAAATGACAGTTAAGATCATTTGGTGCACCGATACTACAATCCTAGCCTAATAACAGATATTAATAACATGGGTAATGTTAATATGGTTTCCGCTTTAAAGATTAATAAAATTTCCATTTCAAATGTCATGTTGTAGATTTCAATGAAAGGAATATTTTGTTATTGTAAGTGATAAATGAGTTTTAAAAATCTTTTTCGATAATTGTCAACTACGAATGAAAATGGTCAAATTTTGACAATACTCAATCATCATATTATCCCTAGTGTCCCTAAATTTAGTAAATTATATACCGCTACCATATATATAAATTTTTAGAAACCACAATAATAATGAGTATACGGTAGTTGAAGCGTTAACTTTAGATTCAAACATATCCTCTAATTATTAAATTTTTACACATCTTTAGGACAGGACATTGAGGTAACTGAGCTACAGTTTTGCTTGTGAATGTGTTGATGACTGTGGTAGATTTTATGGTATGCTTTCAATTACCAGTTTGCTTAATTTTGATAACATCTGACTTATTTTCATCTCACAGTATCACCCAGATGTAAGCCATGGTCGAGAAGCCCAGGACATGTACATCCTTGTTCACAAGGCATACGGCATTCTCAGCAAGCCTGATTCTAAATCTAAATATGATGAATGGTTGAGCTCAGGTGGTCATAAAAAAAAGAGGAAGGACTTCTTCTCAGAGGAGACGACAGACTCCAAAGATTTTGGTTTGGAAAGTCCATTCCCTAACTCAACGCAGGATTACTATCTTCATCCCTCATTTTATAAAGCAGGATCCTTATTAAGGTAATTGCTAATGGTAGGACTTCTACCTCCATCCTTCTGACATTTTATAAAGCAGGATCCTTATTACGGTAATTGTTGACTTCTACCCCCATCCCTCATTTTATAAAGAAGGATCCTTATTATGGTAATTGCTGATTATAGGACTTCTACCTCCATCCCTCATTTTATAAAGAAGGATCTTCATTATGGTAATTGCTGATTATAGGACTTCTACCTCCATCCCTCATTTTATAAAGAAGGATCCTTATTATGGTAATTGCTGATTATAGGACTCTTACCTCCATCCCTCATTTTAAAAAGAAGGATCCTTATTATGGTAATTGCTGATTATAGGACTTCTACCTCAATCCCTCATTTTATAAAGAGGGATCCTTATTATGGTAATTGCTGATTATAGGACTTCTACCTCCATCCCTCATTTTATAAAGAAGGATCCTTACTATGGTAATTGCTGATTATAGGACTTCTACCTCCATCCCTCATTTTATAAAGAAGGATCCTTATTATGGTAATTGCTGATTATAGGACTTCTACCTCCATCCCTCATTTTATAAAGAGGGATCCTTATTATGGTAATTGCTGATTATAGGACTTCTACCTCCATCCCTCATTTTATAAAGAGGGATCCTTATTATGGTAATTGCTGATTATAGGACTTCTACCTCCATCCCTCATTTTATAAAGAGGGATCCTTATTATGGTAATTGCTGATTATAGGACTTCTACCTCCATCCCTCAATTTATAAAGAAGGATCTTCATTATGGTAATTGCTGATTATAGGACTTCTACCTCCATCCCTCATTTTATAAAGAAGGATCTTCATTATGGTAATTGCTGATAATAGGACTTCTACCTCCATCCCTCATTTTATAAAGAGGGATCCTTATTATGGTAATTGCTGATTATAGGACTTCTACCTCCATCCCTCATTTTATAAAGAGGGATCCTTATTATGGTAATTGCTGATTATAGGACTTCTACCTCCATCCCTCATTTTATAAAGAGGGATCCTTATTATGGTAATTGCTGATTATAGGACTTCTACCTCCATCCCTCATTTTATAAAGAAGGATCTTCATTATGGTAATTGCTGATTATAGGACTTCTACCTCCATCCCTCAATTTATAAAGAAGGATCTTCATTATGGTAATTGCTGATTATAGGACTTCTACCTCCATCCCTCATTTTATAAAGAAGGATCTTCATTATGGTAATTGCTGATTATAGGACTTCTACCTCCATCCCTCATTTTATAAAGAAGGATCTTCATTATGGTAATTGCTGATTATAGGACTTCTACCTCCATCCCTCATTTTGTAAAGCAGGATCTTCATTATGGTAATTGCTGATTGTAGGATTACTTTTGGTACCTCCATCCTCCTTTTTTAAAAAAGGACTTATATTGGCAGTAAATGCTGATTATCAAATTATTATTTTTTTAAAGCAACATACTTATTATATATTTTTTGTGATGTTCCATATTGTACCTGAATGTTACAAATTTGTTGAAAGGACATACATTTATACTTGGTCTCAATTCATATTGGCTAATGCTGATTGTTGTAATTCCTTGAATAAATGTTTCTTGTTGCTCTTTCTATAATCTCTTAAAGTGACACTCTTATTCAAAGTCAATACATACACATGTATAACAAATATCACTTTTGACTGATAAACCGTCAACTACCTACTTAATAATGCATTCATGGAAAATATTAATTACTGATCACAAAATTGTAACTGTGAATTAAATAGCATAAAGCGCAATAATATTAAATGATTGGTGAATGGTATAAGATTTACTGTGGTTTCTATAGTCTCATAAATTAGAAATACTGTGTTTTATGATCATTTCTTTCAAATTAAACTTGGTATCCTTCATAAGAACCATTGTTTTCGACATTTGTTCTTTTTGGAATATTAAAACAATATTATTAATTGTAGTTAATATTATTTGGGAGTAATAGTTTAATAAGTTTAATGCTTGTTTGAATTCTACAATATGTAATAATCTTTATACTGAATTGTCTGCTATGCATCTTTTGATAGAAAAATTAAGAATTGTTATTTACACATTTCAGCTACAAATCTTTATTTCATATGTTAATAACATCTTAAAAAAACATCTCTTTGAAATAAGGCTATAAAAGAAACTGAATGTAATACAACTGTCCGGATCTGCCCTAACTCCATCGCTTTTCCTGTATTTGTACTAAATATCATCATGGATATGTTTGTGTTTGATGTAAATCCTTAGCCTTAACATGCCTGATTTTCTGTTTGTCCAGATATGCAATCCAATTTTTGTTCATCATTGTACCTTTAACATTCATAATACGTAAACATCCCCTTATAGGACTGAGGCGGAGGCAGTGTGGAACTACCACATGAAGATGGAAAAGGCAGACGACCATTTCCGTGACATGATGACCATAAAAAAAGACGAGAGGCAGAAAGTATTCAACATCGTATTGGCAATTGTAGTTGCGGCTGGCTTGTTTACTTACCTGGCAACACCGTATGTCTTTTCTTGATAGGTTTTTGTGTTTAGCTTGGGAAATGGAGCTCTAGCCTTCCAACTGTTCGGTAACTTGACACAAAAACTAATATGAACTGTTCAGAGCTAACTTCAAAAGTTCGGAAACATTGCATTATTAATTTCTATTAAGTAGAAAAAAATGCAAACAAGATGAATTTGGAACAAAATCTGCTATCAGTATCAAAGTGGTGCTTCAATATCAGCTCCTAACTAAAACATATATGTAAAGGGGTTTTGTTTTAGTAATGAACTAAAAAAGACTAGTTTGAGGAGTGAATGCAAAAAGGTTCTAATCTAAATAAAGAAGAAGAAAGAACCTTTTCGCTTTCACCCATCGAGTTGCATTTTAAGCCAATGGGCTACAAAAGACCTGCCCTGGGGCCTTAATGCTCTAGACCCCAAGCGTAAAGACCACTAAAAAGGCAGAAAACAGGTATACATTTTTGAAATTCCCTGAGGGAAGTATTGTAATACAGTTCTTATGAAGCATTTAGACGAAAATGAGTCTGATGGATTGGTTTATTAAAAAAACTAAATTATAGTATGCTATTTTAACACACTGGTCAACAACAAGAAGTCATGCTTTGTCTACTTACTATCTTGTTGCTTTGTGGTGACTAGAAACTACTAAAAATGAAAAAAAATGTTGCGGTATTGTCATAGCCTTGTTTTTTGTTGTTGTCAGAGGAAGTCAGGGCATTGGTGTACAAAAGCTCCAACCTTAGCCATCACTCAAGAACCTGTTCACGCTATGAAACATGGTTCTCATGTTGCCAGACGCGATACTCTCATGAATAGCAAGGCTCATAACACTTACTATAACAATTGTCGATTCATGCCCCTTGTTGGACTGAAAAGCACAATAAACAAGCATTGGCATTCAATTCTTAGAATTACTTGAATTTCTTTTTACCATAATATATCCTATGCGAGTTATTTTATGTTGTATTTGCAGATCAAGGAAGGACTTTGATGCAAATGCAAAGGAAATGAGTAAACGAAGAGCTATGGCTTTGTAAGTAGTGCTGTCTAGTTTTGCTGCAAATGCAATTCAATATTAGTTACCAAGTTCTGTTAAAAGTAAGTTTAATAATAATTTAGATTAAAATTATAGCATTTTCCTGTAACAGAAGTAATTGGGGCACAGCTGTTACAGTAGTCGGGGAAAGCCAAATGTAAAATTAAACATTACGGTACTTGTAAAAAATGCATTTCCTCTATTGTATAAAGGTATTACATGTATACAAAGTTTGATAATTAGATACAGCTGCTATGGTGTAACTGTTACCTATTTTCATTTTCATTTCTTAGCCAGTAAAATTAAACAGTTGACTGCTTTAGAATAATAATCTTGGTATCATTGTGTATATATATCTGAGGAAGTTAACAGTCAAGCCTGTCACTCATGTTCTTCATGTATCAGTAATAAGTTTAATATCTGTAGAAGCTGTGAATCCGCTAGTGTGCTAGCTGTTCCCCCTACTACTTAAATAACTGTGCCACTAGTACTGTAAAAGCTGTTCCCCCTACTACTTAAATAACTGTGCCGCTAGTACTGTTATAGCTGTGCCCCCTACTACTGTAATAGCTGTTCCCCCTACTACTTAAATAACTGTGCCACTAGTACTGTAATAGCTGTTCCCCCTATTACTTTAATAACTGTGCCGCTAGTACTGTTCCCCTACTACTGCAATAGCTATGCCCCTACTACTGTAATAGCTGTGCCCCTACTACTGTAATAGCTGTGCCCCAAACTACTGTAATGGCTGGCCCCTACTACTGTAATAGCTGTTCCCCTACTACTGTAATAGCTATGCCCCTACTACTGTAGTAGCTGTGCCCCTACTACTGTAATAGCTGTGCCCCAAACTACTGTAATTGCTGGCCCCCTACCACTGTAATAGCTGTGCCCCTACTACTGTAATAGCTATGCCCCTACTACTGTAATAGCTGTGCCCCTACTACTGTAATAGCTGTTCCCCTACTACTGTAATAGCTATGCCCCTACTACTGTAATAGCTGTGCCCCAAACTACTGTAATTGCTGGCCCCCTACTACTGTAGTAGCTGTGCCCCTACTACTGTAATAGCTGTGCCCCAAACTACTGTAATTGCTGGCCCCCTACCACTGTAATAGCTGTTCCCCTACTACTGTAATAGCTATGCCCCTACTACTGTAATAGCTGTGCCCCTACTACTGTAATAGCTGTGCCCCAAACTACTGTAATAGCTGTGCCCCTACTACTGTAATAGCTGTTCCCCTACTACTGTAATAGCTATGCCCCTACTACTGTAGTAGCTGTGCCCCTACTACTGTAATAGCTGTGCCCCAAACTACTGTAATTGCTGGCCCCCTACCACTGTAATAGCTGTGCCCCTACTACTGTAATAGCTGTGCACCTACTACTGTAAATGCTGTGCCCCAAACTACTGTAATGGCTGGCCCCCTACTACTGTAATAGCTGTGCCCCCTACTACTGTAATAGCTATGCCCCTACTACTGTAAAAGCTGTGCCCCCTACTACTGTAATAGCTGTTCCCCTACTACTGTAATAGTTATGCCCCTACTACTGTAATAGCTGTGCCCCTACTACTGTAATAGCTATGCCCCTACTACTGTAATAGCTATGCCCCTACTACTGTAATAGCCATGTCCCCTACTACTGTAATAGCTGTTCCCCTACTACTGTAATAGCTATGCCCCTACTACTGTAATAGCTGTGCCCCTACTACTGTAATAGCTATGCCCCTACTACTGTAATAGCTATGCCCCTACTACTGTAATAGCTATGCCCCTACTACTGTAATAGCTGTGCTCCTACTACTGTAATAGCTGTGCCCCCTACTACTGTAATAGCTATGCCCCTACTACTGTAATAGCTATGCCCCTACTACTGTAATAGCTATGCCCCTACTACTGTAATAGCTGTGCCCCTACTACTGTAATAGCTGTGCCCCTACTACTGTAATAGCTATGCCCCTACTACTGTAATAGCTATGCCCCTACTACTGTAATAGCTGTGCCCCCTACTACTGTAATAGCTGTTCCCCTACTACTGTAATAGCTATGCCCCTACTACTGTAATAGCTATGCCCCTTCTACTGTAATAGCTGTGTCCCTACTACTGTAATAACTATGCCCCTTCTACTGTAATAGCTGTGCCCCTACTACTGTAATAGCTGTGCCCCCTACTACTGTAATAGCTGTGAACCCTACTACTGTAATAGTTATGCCCCTAGTACTGTAATAGCTATGCCCCTACTACTGTAATAGCTGTGCCCCTACTACTGTAATAGCTATGTCCCTACTACTGTAATAGCTATGCCCCTACTACTGTAATAGCTGTGCCCCCTACTACTGTAATAGCTGTTCCCCTGCTACTGTAATAGCTATGCCCCTACTACTGTAATAGCTATGCCCCTAGTACTGTAATAGCTATGCCCCTACTACTGTAATAGTTGTGAACCCTACTACTGTAATAGCTATGCCCCTAGTACTGTAATAGCTATGCCCCTACTACTGTAATAGCTGTGCCCCTACTACTGTAATAGCTGTGCCCCTACTACTGTAATAGCGATGCCCCTACTACTGTAATAGCCATGTCCCCTACTACTGTAATAGCTGTTCCCCTACTACTGTAATAGCTATGCCCCTACTACTGTAATAGCTGTGAACCCTACTACTGTAATAGCTATGCCCCTAGTACTGTAATAGCTATGCCCCTACTACTGTAATAGCTGTGCACCCTTCTACTGTAATAGCTGTGCCCCTACTACTGTAATAGCTGTTCCCCTACTGCTGTAATAGCTGTGCACCCTACTACTGTAATAGCTGTGCCCCCTACTACTGTAATAGCTGTGCCCCTACTACTGTAATAGCTGTGCCCCTACTACTGTAATAGCTGTGCCCCTACTACTGTAATAGCTGTGCCCCCTACTACTGTAATAGCTATGCCCCTACTACTGTAATAGCTGTGCCCCTACTACTGTAATAGCTGTGCCCCCTACTACTGTAATAGCTGTGAACCCTACTACTGTAATAGCTATGCCCCTAGTACTGTAATAGCTATGCCCCTACTACTGTAATAGTTGTGAACCCTACTACTGTAATAGCTATGCCCCTACTACTGTAATAGCTGTGCCCCTACTACTGTAATAGCTGTGCCCCTACTACTGTAATAGCTGTGCCCCTACTACTGTAATAGCGATGCCCCTACTACTGTAATAGCCATGTCCCCTACTACTGTAATAGCTATGCCCCTACTACTGTAATAGCTGCGAACCCTACTACTGTAATAGCTATGCCCCTAGTACTGTAATAGCTATGCCCCTACTACTGTAATAGCTGTGCACCCTTCTACTGTAATAGCTGTGCCCCTACTACTGTAATAGCTGTTCCCCTACTGCTGTAATAGCTGTGCACCCTACTACTGTAATAGCTGTGCCCCCTACTACTGTAATAGCTGTGCCCCTACTACTGTAATAGCTGTGCCCCTACTACAGTAATAGCTGTGCCCCTACTACTGTAATAGCTGTGCCCCATACTACTGTAATAGCCAAGTCCTCTACTACTGTAATAGCTGTGCCCCCTACTTCTGTATTAGCCATGTCCCCTACTACTGTAATAGCTGTGCCCCTACTACTGTAATAGCTGTGCCCCATACTACTGTAATAGCTGTGCCCCCTACTTCTGTAATAGCTGTGCCCGCCTACTTCTGTAATAGCTGTGCACCCTTCTACTGTAATAGCTGTGCCCCTATTACTGTAATAGCTGTGCCCCTACTACTGTAATAGCTGTGCCCCTACTACTGTAATAGCTGTGAACCCTACTACTATAATAGCTGTGCCCCCTACTACTATAATAGCTGTGCCCCTACTACTGAAATAGCTGTGCCCCATACTACTGTAATTGCTGTTCCCCCTACTGCTATAATAGCTGTGCCCCCTACTGCTGTAATAGCTGTGCCCCTACTACTATAATAGCTGTGCCCCATACTACTGTTATTGCTGTGCCCCTACTACTGAAATAGCTGTGCCCCATACTACTGTAATTGCTGTTCCCCCTAATGCTATAATAGCTGTGCCCCCTACTGCTGTAATAGCTGTGCCCCCTACTACTATAATAGCTGTGCCCCTACTACTGAAATAGCTGTGCCCCATACTACTGTAATTGCTGTTCCCCCTACTGCTATAATAGCTGTGCCCCCTACTGCTGTAATAGCTTTGCCCCTACTACTGTAATAGCTGTGCCCCATACTACTGTAATTGGTGTTCGTCCTACTGCTGTAATAGCAGTGCCCCCTACTGCTGTAATAGCTGTGCCACCTACTGCTGTAATAGCTGTGCACCCTACTGCTGTAATAGCAGTGCCCCCTACTGCTGTAATAGCTGTGCCCCCTACTGCTGTAATAGCTGTGCCCCCTACTGCTGTAATAGCTGTGCCCCCTACTGCTGTAATAGCTGTGCCCCCTACTGCTGTAATAGCTGTGCCCCCTACTGCTGTAATAGCTGTGTTCCCTACTGCTGTAATAGCTGTGCCCCCTACTGCTGTAATAGCTGTGCCCCCTACTGCTGTAATAGCTGTGCCCCCTACTGCTGTAATAGCAGTGCCCCCTACTGCTGTAATAGCTGTGCCCCCTACTGCTGTAATAGCAGTGCCCCCTACTGCTGTAATAGCAGTGCCCCCTACTGCTGTAATAGCTGTGCCCCCTACTGCTGTAATAGCAGTGCCCCCTACTGCTGTAATAGCTGTGCCCCCTACTGCTGTAATAGCTGTGCCTCCTACTTCTGTGATAGCTATGCCACCTACTTCTAAAATACTTCACTATAAAAAACATTTCTCTTGGTCTAATTCATTTATATCTGTAATATTTGTATTGCAGAGAAGAAATAAGAAAAATGCAAGCTGACAGATCAGATGGGCCAAGGAAAAGTTGATGCTGCAGCAGTAGCATAGGACTTCAGTGAATATCATTGATTGTTATTTAGAAAAGACTGAAACATGTTCACAAACAGTGTGCTACATTCAGTTATTTTCATCCTGTGCAAAAATGCAAGCTGACAGATCAGATGGGCCAAGGAAAAGTTGATGCTGCAGCAGTAGCATAGGACTTCAGTGAATATCATTGATTGTTATTTAGAAAAGACTGAAACATGTTCACAAACAGTGTGCTACATTCAGTTATTTTCATCCTGTGATGTAGCTGTTTTGGAAATTCTTGTATAATATACTAGTAGTATCACTACTGGTACCTGTAAATGTTGTTTTTCTGTAAGAAAATGGTTTTATAAGTAGAATTGAAAATTTGTGAACGTTTGTTACATGACCTTCTACATGATCTTTTGCGACATGACGTTGGCTATATGACGTTCCACATGACCTTTTGCTATATGACCTTTAGCTACATGACCTATAGCTTCATGACCTTCTACATGACTTTTTGCTGCATGACCTTCTACATGACCTTTAGCTACATGACCTATAGCTTTATGACCTTCTACATGACTTTTTGCTGCATGACCTTCTACATGACCTTTTGCTACATGACCTTCTACATGACCTTTTGCTACATGACCTTCTACAAGATCTTTTTCTGCTTGACCTTTTATTTCTGACATTTATTTGTGAACAGAGGCCATGATTGCGAACAGTCTCCAAGCCCTAAATTCAGAATTAGAAACGCCCTGTGATTATATTACACAGAATCATCTTTATTTCATTCATTTTACCCAAACAGTGTGAATACTTGTCCAACTTCGAAAAGTAATAACTTTCGGCGTATTATAATATTTGCAGTTCAGCCACTCGAGTGTTCATGCACTCAGACATGAGACCGTTCGCTATCACGGCCACAGGTCAAAGCAACCATTATTTCTTATAGAGATGACATCACTTACTTGACTCAATTTTTATATGATATGTTTTGTAAATCAGTTGCTATTGAAGTCAGTCTTTGTCACCATTGTATTTGTTTTCACTTTTTATTTTGCTTGTAATCATATTCATATAAATGCAGAGAAGGCATGTTTATCATTAAATTATAGAAAAAAGCATTTTTACAACAAATTCTGTGTGTTCATAAACTGTTTACAATTTACAATACTACATGAATGGACAAACAATAAAGACAAATTATTTAGATTCATTTTGAAATGGAAACTATTCTACACTTATTATTTTTTCTTTCCTGTTCTATGATGTAAGAATATTTGTCTCCCATAGGTAATTAAATCGTTTCGGCTTCAATACAAAATGTGGTTTTCTAAAAAAAGTTTTTCCAATAAATAAATGTAATGAACTTACAAGAAAGAAGCAATAACTTCTTTTAAAACGAACTTCAAAGTTATTAATGTCACTTGAACTGTCACAATAATTGCTACAAAACAATTTTAACGTTAATATTATGCAGGTTTTTACTTATTATAAAGTTGAAGAAAAGAAACTTATTTGCGTCGGATATGGCTCATAAGCAGTGTTTTTTATTCCGCCTTTCGGTGGAAAGGCACACATAGGTTTCAAAATCCCCTAAAATATGCACTCGATGAACTTGGTTGCGATTTTCTGACGTCACTGTACATTTATCGGAATAAAATTCCTTTCACGTTGTCTGGTTATGCACCGGAAGTTGCTTTCTGGCTTTGCACAACAGTGTCATTTCCGGTGAACAACGACCGCCTTTAACAGATTGTCCGTTTATCTGTTGTTTGTCTCTGGTGCACATACAATTAAATCACAGACTTTAACCAAAGAATCAAATTCATAGTTGCAGAGCTAACCGTCTGTCCGCAACCTCACTTTACATGCACGTGATAAGTGAAGCACGTGTCCATAACACGGTCGACCCTCTAATTGTCCCTCAGGTACGTGTCAAACGGATTCACTCCAATTCGTTTAGGATTGGACGGAAGGTTGACGTTCACTGTCCCTGAAATTATAATGTTTACTTAATTCCTGAAACAATCATTATCTTAGTGTATGTTTTAGTATATATCATAATTATATCTAATTTATTATATATTCAAACCATTATTAACTTCTCGTAGGCAGGAAAAAGGCCAGCAAACGGGCCTGAGCAGGAAGTACAAACCGGATCATTGTAAGAATACAAAACATGCTCAGATCTCTCATACTGCTGGGATACATAAGTTGAATGAAAACATCTAACGTTGGTTTGAAGAACATCAGCGGTTTCTAAGCAAATGTCGATATGTCTAAGTAATAAATGTAAAACACGATAGGGGTTTCGGTTTCGGGTCCGGTTTCCGCCTGGGAGTTAATGCATTGCAGTTTAGAACGTTATATTGGTGGTCAACTATCCAGACAAATGAATTATCAGGGAGTTTGGTTATCAGGAAGTTTAATATAACACGCCTGTTTTCCTCCGGGTACCCTGATATGGCCCGGTAATCGTTGATCAATCCCTTACTTGTGATGCCGAGACAGTCGACCCACTCATCCACGGAGATCTGGCTGTCCTCGTTCTCGTCACAGTAACGCACGAACTTGCGCGCGCACTTTCTCGTCTGCTTCTGCTGAGCGTTCTTTATCGTCGTCGCTCGGAACTCCTCGGCCTCACCGTCGTCTATAACCTAGAGTTTGGACAAATGTTTTAGAAATTGTTTGTGTTCTGTCATGTTTATAAAAGTTTACCATCGTGTAAGCACGTCAGGTCATGTGGAAATGTTTTATGTGATTGTGACTTGCATTTACGTTTTTTAGTTGATCAACATCAAATCATCAAAGCTATTTTCATGCAGGACTTTATCAACACCTAGTTGGTCTGAGAATATGGCTGTTGTCTAGTAGACGTGGTTCATTGAACGTTTAAACATGTATTTTAAAATCTCGAACCATGCTTGACCAGACGTGAGTTAGTTACCTTGTTTTTGTTCCCATCAAGCGTGTTGAAGCGCCCCCTGGCAGACCGCTCCTGGAGACTCATGTTGGGCTCCGTCACCAGTAGACTGAACATACCAAATATAAACAAAGTCAACACGTTTTTTTACCTAACAAATATATGCCGTGGCTCCGTCACCAGCAGACTGAACATACCAAATATAAACAAAGTCAACACGTTTTTTTACCTAACAGATATATGGCGTCTCGTTAAACAGTGTTAATATGCAGTTTTTCTTACGAATGTATAAATTGTTCTAAGACGGGCGTTTCATCGCAACAGCAATCGGAACCCCTCGGCTATTTTCCATTGAAAACAACCTCCGATATATATCGACGGTTTATATTGTCAGAATTCTTTAATTTAACTACGCTGCAATTGTATATTATTATTATTATTATTATTATTATTATTATTATTATTATAATAATTATTATCATTATTTTTGTTATTATTATTGTTGTTATTATTATTTATTATTATTATTATTATTATTATTATTATTATTATTATTATTATTATTATCTAATACATCCGAGGTTGTTTTCGATGGAAAATGGCCGAGGTGTTCCGATTGGCACAACAGCATACCTATGGTCCGTGCTCGGGTTGAGCGCATATTCCTTCATCTCCTTGGAGATTTCGGCCACAAGGTCAGCAACAAACGTCTGCTTCTCAGCATATGTACAACCTACAGGAATACGGGCTGAATTAGAAAACAGGATATAAGAACATGCAGTAATGCTTTTAACCATTAAGGTTGTAGCTGCTCGTGAACTTTCTTTAAATTGCGCTGTTACTATTATAAAATTGTCAAGACTATATTCTGTACCCTGTATTTCCCTCTCCTTCACGAAGTCACAGTCCGGTCGCACCCCATGTGTAGACGTCCCAACTATCGGCCGTCCAGTGTTTTCGTCCACGCACCAGCAATATCCGGTCGAGTTGTGGCACTGTGCATGCGCCCACGTGCCTTCTGGTGTGCACGTGGGGACAAAGATCCCAGCGTCCGGATTGTCATGGTCTTGCTCCAGTGCGCCCTCCCGCTCCGTCCGACAGTCACTCACATCTAGAGAACGGAAACAAAGTTTTAAAAGCAGTTACTTTAATAGCTCACTGTATATGTAATACCATCCAGATTTTCGTTTGTGAAAATAACGAGAGTTAAAATTAATCATAATTTTAAATACAAATTAATATTAACAGTACATATTGTACATACTTTTTTAAATTTTTATTCAGCATTTGGCCCCCTGAGCGCTGCTTTGTCAAAAACATGTGGACACTTGAATAGAAATGTTTTAAGAGAAAATGCATTGACCATTTATGGTTCCTAAAAGTGTTCAGGAATCTTCTAAAGTGAAGAATTTAAACTGCGAACAAAATGTAAATAAGACTGTTTGTCGTGACCTTTGATCCACTGACCACCATGTATGGGTCATCTACTGGTCAAGGGCAATCAACCACTGAAGTTTAATGGTCAAAGGTAAAACGTTCTCAATGTATATTGCGGACAACGTGTTTATCAGATGCTTAAACTTGACCTTTGACTTACTGACCTAAAACAATTTGGGTCATCAAGTAATCAATGGCAACCTACCACTAGAGTTGTATGGTCCTAGGTAAAGCTATTTTCGAGTTATTACCAGGAGAGTTTGCATAAAGTTGTTTAACTGTGACATTTGACTTAGTGACCCCCCCCCCCCCCAAACAATAGAGGCCATTTACAGGTCAAAGACAACCTACCACTGAACCTTACACACGTACAGACAGACAGACCGTTCATCCACCATTTGCAAACCTATATACCCCCTTGTAAAAAAGTTCCAAAACATGCAAAAATAACCGTTTCAACATACATGTATTAAATTATAAAGGTTTAAAATACATTTATTTGCAACACACTAATGTAAATTGCAATGCGCGTAAATTTTCTCGACAGAGAAGGCTACATGCAGCAGAGGGGTTAGGTTGAACTAGGTTGAACAAGAAAAAAGTTTTAAGCAATAATATGATACACTTATAAAACGAATATATTGAAAATGTGAATTAATGGCGAGTTTGAGCTGTATCTATTATAAATTCAGGGCTTCTAGTGCGTTTCATTAAAGGACTAAGTTCTCAAAAGCTCATTGAGTTGAGTTGAGTTGAGTTGTAGCTTCATAAAACTGTAGGACTATCCCATATGGTAAAAATTACATTTTTGTTTTCATTTCCTCAACTGTGTCTTTAACTGAAATACTGACTTGACACTGACTTAAGGTCAGCTCTTACAAAAATATAGCAACATAAAACTATATGACATTAAGATTTTTTTTTTAATTTACGATCATAAATGTTTTTATTGCCGAAATCGACATGCACACAAACATATGAGTCCAGAAGAAAATATGTCATAACAAACAAAGCGTGATTTCAATCGGTAAATGCTAAAGTCTTATAATAAATTGTTGTAAACCCTAAAACTGCTATAAAGTTGGATTGCATTACATCCAAATGAATAATAAAAGTCACACTGAGCAGTGGAAAAGGTTTGAAAAAGAGATAGTGGCTGCAGGGCGGGTTACGAGATGGCGGCTTACGTTTCTCGGCCTTGACGTCCTCTCTGGGGCGGCTGAAGTCCGTCCACGCGTCGCCCAGGCTGAGAGCAGGCAGGGACGGGGGCGGCTGCCGCTCTTTCTCCCCTACACGCCGGAAGCCGGAAACAGCATAGGTTAGTAGGCTTATAGTGCTTTTCACATTTAGGTTTACAAAAGTTTGGTTTACATTATATTTCTTTATTTAAACTTGTTTTGACTTATAGGGCGTGCTTTGCAGTTCCTTACTCCATAATGTTAGTAATTTTCATTTTCAACTTCAGTTCGGTCATCACATCGGCCGATTGCAGCTATTGATACATTATTGCATTATAGTTCCGACAACTTTTTGCCGAGAAACGTGAGCGAGTACATGGTTAGCGAAGCAGGGCATCAAGAAATAAGGAGAGGGAAACATGACAGCTGGTATCCGGCAAGTGCAGGGGAAAGAAAATGCAAAGCTCTGGGGTTCTAATGGAAAATCAGCAATAAAAGTCTCCCAATATCATAGACGTAAACAACAGTTATATCTGCCATCATATTTTTAGCAGTTCTGCAAAAATAGAATACCAATGTACAGTTGTTTATGACAGCAAATAATCCATTCATGGAAAATAACTAAAATGCTTGAAGTTTAAACGAATTTAACAATTGTATATAATTGAACATATTTATACAGCCAATGATTAAAACATTGTTGTCATTTTTTAGTTATACATACAGACATACAGTCTATTCACTGACCTTGAGACGTTAAAGTTTAAGTATGGTCCTAATTAGTTATAAACTCGATAATAAAACGCTTGAAGACTACAAAATTAAAATGTGTGATGGTAAAATCAGACATTAGCGGACTACATGTGTACAATGGTAAACGGTATTATTTTTTAATTACTTGCTTAAATGTATGATTTATGCTACACGAAAATTATACAGTATAATTGAGCAACCATAAACTTCAACCATAATTTCAAAAACTACGAACATTTAGTGGTCGAAAATGTATTTTGTCCTATGGCATGGAAGTATCTTTATTTACCGTAAATTACGTTTGTTTTATCAGCATTCTGGTAAATCGACAGCTAGGCTGGACCAGTAGACAAAATATAATCTCGATCACTTATTTCAATGGCTACTCGTATGCAATTACCCAAATAAATGCTAAATGCACACTAATAACCTTTACCCATTACGAAAAGTTGTTTATAGACAAACATCACATACCCTTGTGTGTTTTCGAAGAGGGAGATGAGGATGATGGTGATTTGTCCCTGGAGGGGTTCTTATTTAGAAAGCTATGTAAGTCTAAACTTTCACCTGACGACTGCGCATCGCTAGGTGGCGTCGTTGTTCTCTTCCCTTCTTCGTCTGAGTTGAGATAGATAAACAATCGAAAAGAAACTATATGACAACACGTTATGCATTCTGTATGTTCTAGAGATGCGCCCGACCCCGTCCTTGCCTGGCCTTTTTCAGTAGCAAACTGTTAGTGGGGGACAGAAGGAGCAGTTGGTATTGTTTCTGTTATAAACAGTTTTTTCAATGCGTGTTTGTGTTTTCTATATTACATTTACAAGTAAAACAATGCACATTTCCTTCTATATTTCTACTGATATTAGGGTTTTGGGTATTATCTTCAACATTCATTTTTCTTAGATAACAAAGTACGGTGTCGAAATGTTGTTTTCCTTGGATATATTACAACTTTGGTATTTCAAGCAAGGTACTCATTATTTCCGGAAATGCATCCTCGGCATCCAGCGTATCATGATCTATATGATAGGTTATGATACGCTGGTGTGCCGAGGATGCGGAAATGTAACTATGCTATAATATGTGCACCAAATATATTTGCTTGATTTCAATAAGAATTTGTTTCTGCACAAATCTGCCGTTTTTGTATGGAAATAACAGAAGCAATACGGAATATGCCAACATGGAAGCTAAACCAACAAGCTCGCATATATATGAGAGTAAATATGGGGTATGAGCTTTATTATTCGTATTTATGTACACATTTCCGCCTTTAATACAACCATACATATTGTTTACATCTTACATTATAAAGTTTATTTGTACATTTGTATATATACGGACTACAATTTATGTGTTATCGAAAATATATGATTTGAATATATGATTTGAAAAGAACAAGGAATGAAATGATGAAGCTGAGCGGCAACCAGAAGAAAAACAGTTGAGGAATATTGTGAAAGGGGTGACGCCGTCAAACCGGATGTGACAAGACCAAGCAAGGCAGGTCAGACGCCACTAGAACATATACTCTTCTCTCTTTTCTCAAGGGAGATTTGACAGTGTGAGGTTCTGAACTAGTTCTAATTAGTCACGGGTGCACAAAAAGAGCCTGGAATGTGTTTGATTATCATTTTGACAAGAACGTAATTGCGTGAAGCTAGATTTACGTATCTATTCTATTTGGTCACCAATGATACGACTGTACAGTTCTAAAAATTATCGAATTATATCTTTCCAAAGATCAATACCAGACAATATATCCAGAATTTGCGTTCAAGACAAATTGTTAAATGCCTCGTAGTAAAGCTATCGATATTGGCCATCTGGTCCGGTCAAAACTTACGTTTTAATTGAAAATTTGATCATGCATCCATTTGAGTTTGAATATATTTTAACTGAATTGGTGGATAGTAGCTAGCATATTGGTGACCATAAAATCATGTTTGTAAATGGTTTAAGGCTAATTATGCCGATTGCCAATAAACTCTGAAAATGGTGAGGTGGGACTGAAGTCGCGATTCAATCATGCACAATTCTGAGGTTTCTGCCAAACATCCCTTAAATTGTTAAGAATATACTGGGATAATAAAAGCAGCCCTTCACCAGAACACGCCATCAGAGAAAACACCTTCGTACAAAATTGTATATAATGAACACGGTTACCAGGGTAACAAACTGAACAATTGTTTTTAACTAGAAACATATATTGTAATTCAGAAATATAATCACAACACTAAAAATGGCAAAAGTTATCCATGAGAATATATAGACAGTCTAAGGTCACATTTCTGAATTTGTTTTGACATTTTAGATTTTTTATTATTAATATTTTGAAACTATATACCCTTTTTCTTTCTTTAAAAATCTTTTTCAGTTTGTTTCTCAGGCTACTGTGATTTCAATCTATAGAAATACTTGTATTACTTATCATAAATGTGTTTTTAAAAGTTCGAATCCTCAATAAAGCGTTAGTCAATTTTAAATACATGATTTTGTTAGGTGTATTTATAAGGAAATTGAACAATACATGTAACATTTGAAAGCATCATGCCAGACTTACAATCATGAATTAGACGCTCGTTATTTATTTACTCATCAAATGTTAAAAAAGTGATCCAAATATTCTATTTTCTGACATGATGCTTTGACTGATGTTGTGAAATAACTGTTCAAAATAACAAATTTAAGTTATCGTTTTAAATTAGTTTAAACATACTTGAATGTAATGATTTTTTATAAAGCAAGGGAGAGAATTACTCACTATTAATATCGACACCCAGACAGATTGACCATTCTTGGCGCTCTATAAGTTTGTTTTTATCTGGATCACAGAATTTGAGAAACCGCTTTGCACAAGAGCGGGGTTTTATAAACTTCTTCACTAATCGTTTTAAGCCGTTCACTTCCTTTATTTGAAGGAGGTTATCACCATTTGAGTCATACTGTGAAAACTTCCACTCAACAACCTGTTTTTCTAAGGTGTCCATCAGCGGATCTTTAGTGTCTGAAAGAAGAAGAAAATAAGCATCAACAATAATACAAACTGCTGTACCATACTACTATAAATGTACTCCATGTTTGGAGCCCAACGCTTTTGAAAAGAAATGTCATGCAAAAGTTGTCAGTTTAAAGGGGAAATAAAGAATATATTGCACTAATTTTTACCAGTATATGGAAAGCTTACATATATCTATATATGTAAAGACAGTCCATTTGTATTGTCTGTTTCATTTAAAATGATAAAACATTTGGTAACCACAAATGTGTCAAACTCTGGCTTGGAGGGCCATTGGTTCAGACGGCAATGGCGGAAACAGTCTGAAGAAATGTTGAAGGTTTTGTTTTCCTGTCACCGAGTTCAGCATGTTACGAAAGAAAACATCCATCATTTAATGGTTTCTTTTTGTTTTGTGCAGAATTGATATCCAAATTGTAGTCTGAAAATGATGCTATTTCTAAACACAATCTAAAAAAGTAAGCCGGGCGATGGTATGTCGCTGATGGGAGCGTCCGCTGAAGGGTCGTGGGTTCGAGCAGAACTCGGTAAATTATTCAGTAAACACAGATTGAAGGTCGTTCGAAATATATTTTTTGGATTAAAGTATTCAAAGTTGTTTTTTTAAAGCTCAGATTGAAGAGAAATTTCAATTCAGTATGTTCCCGGATTATTTACTATAATGGTTTTGCGAAAGATAGCTGTAGCAGAACCGTATCTCATTCATGAACGCTGTAAGAATATGCCAATCAATCATTCTATTTATCTTAATTTTCTGCCATAATGACGTCTCAAGCTGCTAAAATAGCATCTTGCACAGCTATAAACGACATGCCGTATCAGCGGGCCGACACATAACGTGCATTGTTTGCATCCCGGCGACCGGTTACTGATACTACCGTCATCAGCTGCTGACTAACGGCACGCGAATGTACTAAAAAACCTGCAATGAACCAATGTGTTCCGGAAGTCAATTAGACTACTGATGATAATTATTTCTTCGATATCAACAATAAAATGATGATAATTGTTGGCAACAATTTTTCGTATGTCATTGACATCTGGAAATGATTAATACAGGTAACATCTGTATTCATCACTAATTTTTTGCGCAGTGGCCCGTCGAGTCACGTATAATCCATAGCTGTCAACGTTTCATGCTGTCATTTTAGTTTAATTTCAAGAGTAGTCTAGCGCATTGGCACTGTCGTTCTGTTGTCGCTGTGGGAGAGGGAACGATTTCTCTTATAATTAGACTGCAACTAAATCAATCACCTAACACATTTAAGGGAGACAAAAGTACATTGCCAATGTGCCAATAAAATACGTCAAAACCTTTGACAAACATTCCGGTCCAGGTTTATGAGGATCCAAGGGTCAGTAGCAGCTTCTATTGCCGGATGACACATACTAGTATTCGAAAATATCCAATAGTTCATCAACACAATGCTTCTAGCCAGACTTCGCGATGTTGAGATGAAGAAGTCCTATTTTGCGAAAACAATGTTTTCTAAGATTTAACATAGTGACCTAGTTTTTGATCCGTCGTGACCCATTTTCAAAATTGATTGAAACTTCATCATGACAATCATTCTGATCAAGTTTTACAAATATAGGATGGACCAGAGCCATCACAGTAAGTGACGAATGCCCGCGATGGACAAGAGCCATCACAGTAAGTGACGAATGCCCAAGAGCCATCGCAGTAAGTGACGAATGCCCGCGATGGTCAAGAGCCATCACAGTAAGTGACGAATGCCCGCGATGGACAAGAGCCATCACAGTAAGTGACAAATGCCCGCGATGGACAAGAGCCATCACAAAAAGTGACGAATGTCCGCGATGGACACGGAGTGACGAATGCCCGCAAGAGCCATTCAGTTCAATGCATTATGCAATTTCTAGATGCCTATACATTCAGGACGAGCTAACATAAACTATAAGCATATGACGGCCGTCACATGATGGTTGACGTCAAATGCGGAGGAGTGACGCAGTAAGAGGTAGGGAAATGGGTCTTGCACCCGACACATCGATTTAATGTAACAAACACAGGTGTAAAGTTATCTTAAAATATTTCCGTGTATGACAATGTTACAAACCGGACACAACCAACTATACTGTGTGCATAAATGAAACATTACTTGATGATTAATCTCCGATTAAAAGTGACCCCGGACACGACCAACTATACTGCATATGCATTTTAAAATTCATGCAGCATTTTAATGATAAACCTTACGGTTAGTGTGGCGACCTTGACCTTTGAGGTGAGCTAAATGAATTTCAAATGATATTATTCTATGTGTACTTGAGGTTCTACAATACTCATCTTTTTATTTGAAACTATTTCAAAGTTGGTACACACTTACCTGGAACTGTAGATAAAACATTGCGTATTGCTCGATCATACTCTTCAGTAAAAACTCGAACTAAATTGGAATTAAATCTTGATTTTTCTTTATTTGTACAACCTGAAACGAAAATGATATAGTTATCATAAAAATAAATATTTGTTTAGTGTTTGCCTATTACTTTTTCATTATCAGTTATGGTACAACCCTGAACACTATGAAATGATTACAGCCCTTAACCATGAAGCCTATGAAAGGATTACAGCCCAGCGCTCTTTGATAGGAATAGAGCCCAGAGCCCTATGATTGGATTACAGCCTAGAGCCCTATGATAGGATTACAGCCCAGACCCCTATGATAGGATTACAGCCCAGAGCCCTATGATATGACTACAGCCCAGAGCCCTATGATATGACTACAGCCCAGAGCCCTATGGTATGGTTACAACCCTGCTTCATATTATATGGATACAACCCAATGATATAATTACAGCCCAGAGCCCTATGATATGATTACAACCCTGAACCCTATGATATAATAACAAGCCTGAACCCTATGATATAATAACAACCCTGAACCCTATGATATAATTACAACCCTGAACCCTATGATATAATTACAACCCTGAACCCTATGATATGATTGCAACCCTGAACCCTATGATATGATAACAACCCTGAACCCTATGATATGATTGCAACCCTGAACCCTATGATATGATAACAACCCTGAACCCTATGATATAATTGCAACCCTGAACCCTATGATATAATTACAACCCTGAACCCTATGATATGATTACAGCCCTGAACCCAACGATATGATTGCAACCCTGAACCCTATGATATGATTACAACCCTTAACCCTATGATATGATTACAACCCTTAACTCTATGATATGATTACAACCCTGAACCCTATGATATGATTGCAACCCAGAGCTTGTGATAGGATTACAGCCCTGGACCCTATGATATGATTACAACCCTGAACCATATGATATGATTGCAACCCTGAACCCTATGATATGATTACAACCCTGAACCCTATGATATGATTGCAACCCTGAACCCTATGATATGATAACAACCCTGAACCCTATGATATCATTACAACCCTGAACCCTATGATATAATTACAACCCTGAACCCTATGATATGATTACAACCCTGAACCCTGTGATATGATTGCAACCCTGAACCCTATGATATGATTACAACCCTTAACCCTATGATATGATAACAACACTGAACCCTATGATATAATTACAACCCTGAACCCTATGATATGATTACAATCCTGAACCCTATGATATGATTGCAACCCTGAACCCTATGATATGATTACAACCCTGAACCCTATGATATGATTGCAACCCTGAACCCTATGATATGATTACAACCCTTAACCCTATGATATGATAACAACACTGAACCCTATGATATAATTACAACCCTGAACCCTATGATATGATTACAACCCTGAACCCTATGATATGATTGCAACCCTGAACCCTATGATATGATAACATCCCTGAACCCTATGATATGATTACAACCCTGAACCCTATGATATGATTGCAACCCTGAACCCTATGATATGATTACAACCCTGAACCCTATGATATGATTGCAACCCTGAACCCTATGATATGATTACAACCCTTAACCCTATGATATGATTACAACCCTGAACCCTATGATATGATTACAACCCTGAACCCTATGATATGAAAACAACCCTGAACCCTATGATATGATTACAACCCTTAACCCTATGATATGAAAACAACCCTGAACCCTATGATATGATTGCAACCCTGAACCCTATGATATGAAAACAACCCTGAACCCTATGATTTGATTGCAACCCTGAACCCTATGATATGATTGTAACCCTGAACCCTATGATATGAAAACAACCCTGAACCCTATGATTTGATTGCAACCCAGAGCTTGTGATAGGATTACAGCCCTGGACCCTATGATATGATTACAACCCTGAACCCTATGATATGATTACATCGCTGAACCCTATGATATGATTACAACGCATTTTAAAGCAGACCTTAACGTTATATGATACGTACGTTTAGAAGATTTTCTTTTGTCGGATTTTCGATTCTTTTTTCCTTTTTTTCGTCTTACTCTGGATTTTGTTTTTGGTCGATTGTCTGTTTTATCTGTGAAAAAAGAACACAAATCAGTTTAGGCCATAAGGACTTCTGGGTGTTTTTTTTGCTAATGTCATGCTGTTATGATAAAAAAGTTGAAGATTCCAGAAGCCACGTTCTACAGGAGAGAAATATTCAAATTATAGAACAAACTACTACTACATAAACACTATCATCATCAGTGTGTGGTCTCGTTACATTATCAAAGTCAAGCCGCGTGGCCATGCCTGGCCCATCCATTAGTCTAAACCATTAATATATTCCGCCGTAACAATCTTCACTACCGGCGCTTGTACTTGTACTTTCAATCATGTACGTAACTTTCAACGGAAGCGAAAATTGTTACGGCGATGATGGCAATTACGCAATAATACATCCCTCTTAAACCACCAATCACGTACCTTTTGCCTTACAGTTAGGCTGTCCGTCCTTTGTTGATGTCCGGGGGAACGGCTTACCCTCTTCGGAGACGCACCAGCAGAAACCGGAAGCGCTGTGACACTGTACTTCCCGGAAAGTGCCATCCGTGTTGCATTCCGGGATGAAGACGTTCTCGGCGCCGTCCGCAACAGAGCGCAGTGCCTCCTCCTTTTCTTGAAAACATTTGGTCACTGGAACATCCTCGTCTTAATAGAGGAGTATAAAGGAAAGTTAAATAATATGTCCTGTAACTTTTGAATTAATATGTTTAGCAGGACTGAAAGTCATGTAGTGGTCAACATATTTGTATGTGATGGAAAGGCAGTATACTTCAAATTTGCAAATACATTTAGTTAAGTAAATCAGCATTCAGTCGTTATTGATTGTAATAAGGTGGATGGTAGATATTAACAGCAATTGGCTCTATTAAGGGGTAGTTACAATATAATGTAGACCACTAAAAATTAAAGGTATGAGTACAACCCTGAACCCTGTTAGTGTGTTCTTACATAAAATAAATGGTAATGTGACTGTATACTATTGTGTAAACTGCCCACTTAGTGGGCAACAACCTTTAAGTTAGATGATTTCTTGGCAGCTAGAATAAGTAAGTTTCCCCAATGATTGAAGGCGCATTTTAGGGGAATTTATTCACATTTTAAGTAGGTGGGTCTCGAAAATTTCATGAATCGGGCATTGTTGCATTGTGAAATCACACTCCTGCAAGAAAAGATCGTAATAGTTTAACAATTAATTTTGCCAAACAAAAGACATGTTGGAGGCCGGAATAATGGGTGTATAAATCAGGTAGACGGTGAATGAATATGAAATAGTGTGGCGTTTTGAGATAAAGTAGGTAGGAAGGGGGGAGTCAGTCTTCACCATTGCCTCCCTGGATGCAGTAGAATGAAGTGCAAACGGCAGGAAGTAAAAAGCGCATTTGTTCCGTAAAATTTGTTTTTCGTTAAGCACAGTTTGCAAACATTAAACCTTTTCTACATCATTTGTAAAACACTGGACAACAATTGTTTTACGTGTCATGTCAGTAAGTACAATAGTTATTCATCAGCCAAATATGTACGCATTTGGTTTGGTTTTTGGACAGGAGTAATTTAACGACGACAGACAAAAATAAGCAATGCAAAAGCTTCGGCAATAAAATTATTTTGCATCTTCAAACATTAACGGGAGCTGGATGGATTTTGAAAAGGTTTCAAAAACAGTTTCAATCTTGCAAAACAATCCGCCAATGTAGGCAATTAGGTCCAGTTTGAAACACCTGTTGTAGGTTTAGGAGACACCTGAACACTCTATTGAAGTTTCACCACGCCAGGACTCAAAGTAATCACTTCAGGGTCCTTATTGGGCACTCGAGGCCCACTTGTTCGACAGATTATGATGGCACAGAAGCCCTGAGCCCGCTCGCAGGTGTCTGACACATTTCAACAGCTACCTTATCAAATATTGTATTGTGTTCTAATGACTCTTTATGTGTTTGTACAAGTATCTATTTCTGGTATTATCGTCTCATACTTTATGGCGTTTATAAATTATCACACTATTTCAATAGCGACATTTTATTTCGATAACTATACAATTACGCCTTATATAAATGCCATGGAATGCAGACAGACTTGTACGTTTCTTGTATTATAAAGTTTTTAAAATATTTTTTTAATGTAAAAGAGAGCAAAAAACACATAACAAGTATTGCAATATCAAAATAATAAGTACGTATATTTACGTTTATATTTACTTATTCACTGTTACGGTTGGATATCTTCGCCTTAATTAGAAATGAAATTAATGGTTATTTTGTCATTAGCGTCCATACCAGATGGGACAACTTAACCATTAGGATGAATGCTAATATAGTTTCAGACATTTATTGTAATGACTACTGCGTTTGTTTATATAAATACCGTCAATCATAAACTACTGGGCCTTGTAAAACGTAACACCCGTATTTGTACCGGGAATATTTTCATAAATGCCTACTAATTTAAATCAATTTCTTACATAAATGTCCTTAACTGAAGCTATGGAAGCCTAAGATAAGTTAAAATAAATGCACAAAGAGCTTTCTGAAATAAAATTCACCTAATAAATGACAAAGATAGAAAACAAACCTATTGTAGTGCAGGGAAGTGCATTACACTAGCGCGAGTACATACGAAACATTAACTATTGCTCGCCTACCACAGAGAGAGAGTACACACTTAACCAAAGTTCTAATCCATCACTTGTTTTGTTAATTGAATATCTAAAACACGCACGAGATGTTGTAATTTAAAGTGATATATCGATATATTAACAAGTTGAAAAAAGGAAACAATAAGTTCATAATATGTTATACAAAG